>NC_066542.1:13057162-13254662 GCF_024679095.1 Eriocheir sinensis | reverse complement strand
GCCAAAGTAACAAATAAAACATAAAGGGTATATTATCAGAATACAAGACCAGAAAATTTCATAGCTATCAAAAAGACGTGGATATTTCATAACAGCCAGTAAGTCTTTTGTAGTGTCTTCTCAGAAGCTTCCGCCTCTTACATCAACTATTTTCAAAGGGTGAAAAGGAGATTAATAAGGTTCTCATCATTGTTTTTTTTACGTTCGGGGTACATAAGCTTTGTCATTCTGACAACAGGGACATAAAACTACACATGGAATTGCCAAAATATACCCAAACGAAAGCCTTGTCAAATGTGTGTGTATGAGCTCCGAAATGTTAAAAGAATATTACCGTTTACCCGAAATTCTCGACACCCACAGACGACGATTACTGCAAAACCGTGAAGATCAGACACCCGTACAGCGAGGGTCGCCGCCTCCTGGACATTGTGGACATGTCCGTGTTCGACTTTCTGATAGGCAACATGGACCGACACCATTATGAAACCATCAAGGTAAAAAACGAGCACACTACATCTCTCTCTCTCTCTCTCTCTCTCTCTCTCTCTCTCTCTCTCTCTCTCTCTCTCTCTCTCTCTCTCTCTCTCTCTAAGCATCCTTATCGCTTTCAACTTCGATTCCAGTACAAGCAATAAATACAGTGGTGAAATAAACCGTACGACTGAATGTTAACCTCATCATAAGACGCAGATACGTTACATACTATTAGTAGCATCGATGACTATTACTTACAACGTACCACAAATTCATAAGCCATCGGGAAAGTTTACTTACGAATGATATAACAGACCAATGTATTTTTCTATATTGTAAGCTGACAACTACGCTTACTTTTCAAGATTAAGATTGTTTTCCATCACAACTTCTCGTTTCCTTTCAGATGTTCGGCAATAACTCGGCGCCGTTGCACATGGACCACGGGCGGGGATTCGGCAAGGCCTTCCACGATGAGGCGTCCATCTTGGCGCCGCTGTACCAGTGCTGCGTCATGCGGCACTCCACCCTGGCCACCCTCCTCAGGTGCGTCACAGACAGAAAGGCACACTTCACCTCTTCCTTATACCTACTCAAGGAGTCCTTTAACTTTGTTCGATCCACATTATTTGATCATAAATTGAGTCCAAGGGTTTCTGTACAGGAGGCTAAGGTACAGTCATTACGACAGTCGCGTTCTTCAAGCGCTGTATCATGACACTAGGACGTCTCGGAAACGTTTCTCCCTTTTCTCCCTTTTTTTTTTCCTCACTTACATATGTGTCTTGGCCATGGCCACTTACTGGTTCATTTACCGTTACTTTGCCTGTTCACTTATCCATTTGCAATTTTTCTTGTCCTTGCAGGTTCTACACGGGCCCGGAGCGCCTCAGTTCAGCCATGCTGGCCTCCCTCGCCTCGGACCCCCTCCAGCCAGTGCTGTGGCCGCCCCACCTCAGCGCTCTAGACCGTCGCCTTAACTTCGTCCTCCAGGTGACGCGGAAGTGCCTCGAGGGTGTCGAGGATCCAAGCCGCGTCATCATACGTGACAATCACTGAGCTTCGTGGAACAACCACCAACATGTAGCGGGAGATTACCGAAACGGAGAGTCTTTTGGCTGCGCCTGCTTACGCTTATCTTTCTCGAAATGTAATATAATTATGTGCGACTCGAAAATGTGAAGCAAAAAAATAACATCCCGTTTAACCTTCAAGAGTGTAACAGGTGTAGATATTAATCGCAGTAAAAGGAACGTAAATTAATCACTTAGTTCGCAAGACCACTGATATGAAGAATATGCTGACAACGGCAGATGAATCTCTCTATCAGTTAGTCAGAAAAAAAAGTAAAGATAACTGATAATGTGAGCCCCAGAGAATAGTTAAAAGGTTGAGATATTATAATATATATAAGGAAAAGAAAAGTTATCTTCACACAACACACAATGTAGAACTTAAAGTTTCTCCTGATGCAGAAGTGCCATAGTGAATGCCAAGATTTATTCTTTATCAAGTGGTTTGCTTCACCACTTGTACATGGCAAATGTATCGGTTATCCATTAATTATTTGCATCCTTTTTGTTACAGCAATGCTCAAAAAGTTATTCAATTAGCAGAAATAACATATCCAAAACCTAACCTGTGAACCACCAACACCACGCCACAAGCAAATGTAATGACCAAGGCGGCCTCGAGGGACTGAAATTCCAGGGTTTTCCAGACGACTTTATTAATTAAAATCATATTATGTAACGCATGATATAATCTAAAACACTTTGCTTTATTAATCTTGCCAATAACTGCCGTGCAGAAATCATCAGAAGTGGCAATGTTCATATTTCGCACGGCTGGTCATTATATGCTATTGCTGCCAACTGAAAGACAATGCTTGACGTTGTTATGAAGCATTCCATCACCAGGGACGCATGGACGCAGAGGGAAAAGGAGCCGCGGCAGTAATGAACAACATGAGTGTAATGAACAACATGTGTGGCGCACAAATAGGCGACTCTCCGGATGAAATGCAACATTTGTATTCATACTTTTGATCCAGTACCGTTGTGGGCCTAAAACACAGACCTATATACGCATATATATATATATATATATATATATATATATATATATATATATATATATATATATATATATATATATATATATATATGTGTGTGTGTGTGTGTGTGTGTGTGTGTGTGTGTGTGTGTGTGTGTGTGTGTGTGTGTGTGTGTGTGTGTGTGTGTGTGTGTGTGTGTGTGTATATATATATATATATATATATATATATATATATATATATATATATATATATATATATATATATATATATATATATATATATATATATATATATATATATATAGTGGTGGGCACGCTTCCGCTAATCCGCTAACCGCTAATTAGCGAAGCTATTTTTTTTAGCTGATTAGCGTTTTCGCTAACTTGGGAAACAGTTAGCGGACCAATTAGCTTCCGCTAAATGCAGTTCCTCCTCCGTTAACTTTAAGTCCACTAATACATCATACAAGTTTGTTCTTGTCCGTTGTGGACAGACACAGCACCAGTAGAGCCACATGGCGCAATTATTCAAGAGCTTCCACTTTTGGGTAAATTACGTCTTAACGTAGGGTAATTGGACAATTATTAAGGAAACTTTTTAGTATTTTAGGGTAATGCATCTTCCATTTCCAACTCTTTAACTCGGGATTTAATAACAAGAATTCGATATTTTTTCACCTGACAAGAAATAAACTTAAAATAATACATGTGTAAGTTATGGAAAAAGTAAAAAATGCGAAAATTTGCTGGAAATCTTGGGTAAAATATACGGATATAGGATAAACTGGAAGCTTCTTTTTCGTCTATTCTTGTTGTTGCTGGTTTGTTTGGTTTGTTTATTTGTGTAGACCTTTATCATCCTCTGATTTCGGCATCCTATACCTTTCTGGAAAGCTCTTTGTCTAAGCTACAACATATTGAAATTTCAGTTCACTAGGTCTGCTTTTAAGGATTTTAGAGCCAAAATACTAAACATAACCTAAATCCATATAAAAAAGTTAGCGGTTAGCGTTAGCTTCCACTAATTTCTTTATCAGTTTAGCGGTATAGCGTAGGCGAAGCTAACTCATTAGTTAGTGGATTACCAGTTGGCGAAGCTAACTTTTCGATTAGCGGTGCCCACCACTGTATAATATATATATATATATATATATATATATATATATATATATATATATATATATATATATATATATATATATATATATATATATATATATATATATATATATATATATATATATATATATATATATATATATATATATATATATATATATATATATGATTTTTCTGCAGCTTATTCATAAAAGAGGCAATGAATTCATCTCTATTCATTGCTGTCATGGAAAAAGTTAACGCACTCTTCAGCCCTTATTTTTAATGAACTCGAGAAAAAATCTGATTAAATTACCATCTTGTACAACACGCTATTTTCGTAAGATTGATGTAACAACTTATCTATCAGCAAAAAAAAAGTGTAAATGTGTAAGTTGTCACTGTAGGAATGTGAAATACATGTAAAGGATGTTAAATATGTAATACGTATCTTTAAAGTCCGGGTAAACGTAACGACATAAAGTTAACGACATATCTGGTCGTGGCAGATGTTGCCCCTCGCGCCGTCACCACATAGGTTGTGGTGGGGCCACGTTTTAGGCATGATTGCCGATACTCCTATCCTGCTGAGGTGACAGTTTCAAACCAACTACTGTGTGTCCATGAAGATAGAAAAACTAATAATTATGGAATATTTCACAATTACGCATGACTTACAGGTCTTGCAGCGACCCCCGAGGACGATATTGATTCATTACGGCAGATCAAGGCATGACGCACCATGAAACCCCTCCGCCTCAGCTCCTCAACGCTTAGGAACATATTAAAACTACTAATATCATAATATGCGATCTCTAAATTTTTCCTTTTAAACAGTGTTTTCTGGAAAGGTTACAACCATTCATAATTGTCCTTTAAAATATATCGTATATGTTAGCAATTCTTAAGAAGAGCAGGACATAGGAGGATTAGAGACATGCGTTCTCACTATACGGCCATGGTGCCAGGAGGAAAGCCTCTTCCTTTTGCGAATCAGCAGCTGACTGGTTCTGAAGATTACATGTGGAATATATGTCCGGATAGAATATGAATAAAAAACAATACCTTCCAATGCAGAATACAGCAAAATATTGAGATTTGTACTTAATGTTTATATTTTTGTTGTGTATAATCAAAATCGAGATGCATATGACTGCAAGATCTAAACTAACACACACAGGTTGCTACCCTTCCATGACGGGCATGCTGGTGCGTGGACCCGTCGCGTGGCCTTCTGTCTGAGGCAATGCTTGGCGCGGCAGTGCCACGCTGTGCGGAGCGGCGCGTGCATCACATACACCTCCTGGTCACCACTCATTAAATAATTTGTGGATATAGGAAGAAAAGAATAAACGAATATATGAATAAATAAGTACATAAATGCATAAATAGACATATATAAGTGTGAGAACATACCGCGTACTACACACACACACACACACACACACACACACACACACACACACATATATATATATATATATATATATATATATATATATATATATATATATATATATATATATATATATATATATATATATATATATATATATATATATATATATATATATATATATATATATATAGAGAGAGAGAGAGAGAGAGAGAGAGAGAGAGAGAGAGAGAGAGAGAGAGAGAGAGAGAGAGAGCGAGAGAGAGAGAGAGAGAGAGAGAGAGAGAGAGAGAGAGAGAGAGAGAGAGAGAGAGAGAGAGAGGTCAAATCAAGTTTATTCCTGACTAGTTCCTGACCATTCCTCTAAAGAGGCTGTGCCAAGCGGAACTAGACAGGAATAAACTCCTGATTTGACCTTTATTTTCCCTACTCACTATATATATATATATATATATATATATATATATATATATATATATATATATATATATATATATATATATATATATATATATATATATATATATATATATATATATGCGATAGCCGAGTGGTCAGCGTGCGGGCGAGGTGAGTCCGAGGACCTAGGTTCGTGTCCCACCAAAACACGCAGATTTTTCAAGGCATCGCTGAGTGGCTGAAGACTACCAATATGCTGCCCAGATCTTTAAAAAAAAATCAACTCCAGAGACTTCGTTTAAGTGGAGCATCGGGGGGCAGAACGGGCCAAGCAAAAAGCCGTATAATCATAACAGCCACTATTAATAAAATTCGCCTGCGCCACTAACGGGCTGGGGCCTTCCAAAAGGCCCCTCAAGAGGGCTTGTCAGCGCTACAGGCAGCATCTAAAAAATATATGTATGTATGTATGTGTATATATATATATATATATATATATATATATATATATATATATATATATATATATATATATATATATACGTCTACGCCTATAGCGCCGGTAGGCTTGCTTGAGGGGCCTGGATAGTGTTCGGCCCCAGCCCGTCATGGCGCATCCAAGTGCTTTATAGGCAAAACACACGCAAACAAGCAAACCAACACAAAAACCTGACACTTTTGAGAAGTGGTGCAGCCATTTCTCGATCTTATTTTTCAGTTCTGTGTACATAATGTGCGTGCTACAAGCATCCTCAATACAGGCTGTGCATTTTCTTTTGTAAACACTATGATCGTTTCCTATAGCATAAGACAGTCAGTGTTACTCCTGTGCGATGCACAAAGCGTAAGGGAACACGGCCAGCCCTGTAGCGCCACCAGCAGGTCTATCTGTGGGACCAGCAGCATGCGGCAGGTCGAGGCATGCCTGGGCTGGGTAGGGCGCTCGCTGTGTGCCGCCCGTTGGGTGGTCCGTGAGATATGCTTTCAATGTGCAGTATCTGTATAAGTACGGAGACGTATTCTTCATGAGCACTTCTTTTATTGGCTCGATTATCGCTAACACAGTAACTCCAGGAGCGGCACGGATGATCCAGACCAGGTATGATGACGTCAGGCTGCTGCCGCTAGGTCAGGGTGCCAACGCTGCCAGCTATTGAATTAAGCGCCTCCTTCGTGACGCTCCCGGATATCTCGAGCTTCTAAAGTTGACATCCAGCTGTGTGTTAGTGGCTTCTGGCGGTCTCTAGAGCAGCAGTGCAAGTCCGGGGCCTTCTCTCCAGCCACAGCCGAGGACCCGCGTTCCAGACAGCCTTCCCCACCCGTGTCAGTCTTCCACGTGGCAGCGGAGCTCCCCGCGGCGCCCACATGCGCCGACACCCTCCTGTAGCTCTCTACTACTCAGTGTTTATATATTAATGATCACATTAAAATATTCAGGTGAAATTTGTATGATGTATACTTGAATTTATGAAGGCATATTACACGAGCTTTTTAATTACCTTTCGTGTTACATGAAACAAATTATTTTTCATTATATGTTCAATAGCAATAAATTGTCAATACACGTAAAAACGGGAAATACTAATGGTGACGGAATCACTATTTTTATTACCCTACATGGACGAAGAATATCAAGGATCCGAGTGGCAAAACACACAGTGCACCCGCGATTGCTCTCAATAAAAGTTCTGCTTTCAAGCCACAAACATCATCAATACTTACTAAAACATACCATCCGAAAACAAACAGGAAGCTCTTTGTTATCTAATCTACACACACACACACACACACACACACACACACACACACACACACACACACACACACAGAATCACACCAAGGTCACAACTATTTGTAGTTCACACTCACGTAACTCACGAAAGAACTTATTAACTAGGCTAAAACAAAACTTAACAAGGAATGGCTACCAGTGCTGTTTTATCTTCCACTGTGACTGGATATGTCTTTACAAAACTGGGTAAAAAACAACAGCTATATGAAAACCGTGTTAGCTACTGCTAAATAATGTATCCTGGGAACCAACATATTCCGAAACCTGGGCAGTAAATGAATACTTGATAGATCGAGAATGGTTCTGGCTGTCTTTAAAATTATGACCTGGACACATTCAGAAAAAAAAGTAATTACTTCTTGAATCGTGATTAGAACAAGATACTGACTAAACAACTCTGATGATGTTAGGCATTTTGAACAGTCCCTGTCCTCGGCTCTTTGCACTCTAATTATTGGCTTTACAGAGGGAGTCTCCCTGTCCGTCCCCGTCCTTTACAACGTATGGCCCATGTTTTCGGTGCGTTTATTCATTCAGCTTCGTTAAAACAATAAAAGTTCCTGGCATTTCCATGCGGTAATTCTCTCTCTCTCTCTCTCTCTCTCTCTCTCTCTCTCTCTCTCTCTCTCTCTCTCTCTCTCTCTCTCTCTCTCCCACACACACACACACACACACACACACACACACACTAATAATGATGCATCTTCCAATATTTTCTGTCGCGGTTGTCACGAACATCGTTCTCCTATAAGAAGACGCGGCAATGACAAATGTCCGATGTTTGCCTTGAGACATGCAGAGGACAATAAAATAAAATAAAAATAGAACACAGAAGTGTGTTGGCGAGTTACATTCCATATAGAGATTATACAGCAACAGTGGCTGGGAGGACGATAACAGCAGTGGCACCTATTGCAAGCGAAACTTGGATAACATAAATCAAAACATGAAGCCTTCAGAACGAACTTAAGCATTACCATAGGTCGAATTTGGCATGCACGACAGTGACCTGATCAGACATGCAAGAAATAAGTTTTGACGCTTCTATTATGATATCTCGTATGAGAGATAAAGCCTGGTTTAATGATGACTGTAAGCGGGCCTATGATGATAAGCAGGCTGCTTATCACCTATGGAGACAGAATCGAAGCCAGTTGCTATGGGATAATTATGTTGCTCTTAAAGCTGATGCTCAGAGAATCTATAATGCAGCTGAAGCTGCTTATAATTCTCATATAGCCTACATGAGGTTCTTGCAAGAACTACTAACCATACAAATGGTGGGCTTCTCTTAAATCCTCCTTGTTTGGTGTCGATTCTAGCATGCCCCCATTACGCGAGACTGATGATTCATTGTCCTGTGATCCTTTAAGAAAGGCTAATTTACTTTCTGATATTTTTATTAACAAACAGTGTGATGATGAATTATCCCTACCTCTGACTTGTTTTTCCTTTCTAAAATTTAGCTCAGTTGCATTTAGGTCCAGTGAATTGAAAAATTATCTCTTAGATCTTGATATATATGGAGGGACGGACCCAGATGTTTTTTTCCTCTATTCTTTAAAAAGATTGCTACGTTCTTAGCACCAAAACTTGCTGTAATATTTAGGTTACTGCTGAAAAGTCTGGTAGTTTTCCTTCTTGTTGGCGCAAGGCCAACATCATACCCATCCCGAAGGGAGCCTCAGCTTCAACTTTTCCTACTGAATACCGCCCAATTTCTATTACTCCTATCCCCTCTAAGATCTTTGAGAGGCTTTGGGCTAAACGGCTTTCCATATACTGTGATAAATTCCATCAGTTACCTAATTCTCAGTTCGGATTTCGTAAGGGTTTGGGAATATGTGACGCTCTCTTGACTGTCTCATGACCTGCAGTCTTCTTTGGATCGTGGGCATGAGTCTCGAGTTGTGAGTATTGACTTTAGTTCTGCTTTTGATGTTGTGAATCATAGGGCTCTAATTTATAAACTACAACTCCTTGGTACTGGCGAAAGTCTTCTCAGTATTTTTATAATTTCTTTTAACTAATCGATTACAGTGTGTGGTTGTTGATGGTGCCTGCTCTGCTCATCTGCCTGTTGTTTTTGGTGTTCCTCAGGGCAGCGTCCTTGGACCTTTATTTTTTAACATTTTTATTTCTGACTTGGGCATTAACCTCGAAAATAAGCTTATTTCATATGCTGATGATACAACTCTATACTCCTCTGTTAACTCTCCTAGCAACAGAAGTGAAGTTGCTGCATCTCTGAATAGGGACTTGGCAATGATCACCGCTTGTTGGCAACTTAGGGGCATGAAGCTTAATGCTAATAAAACGCATTCCATTACCATCAGTAGATCCCGTACCTTGAATCCACCTCATCCTTGTTTGCATATTTTTGGTGAACAGATTAAGGATGTTTCTAGTATCCGTTTGTTGGGAGTCACTCTTGATTCTAAACTGACATTTGAGAGGCACACCCGTTCCATGTCTTCCACTATTGCACATAAGACAGGCTTACTTCGTAAGTGCTTCAAAATATTTGCTCGTGACTCAACTGTAATCAAATCTTTTTATGCATTCATTTTGCCCCACTTTGAGTATTGTGCTCCTGTTTGGATGTCTGCTGCCAATTACCATTTAAAGTTACTTGACAGAGCTATCAATTCAATTAAATTTATTTCCCCGGCACATGTTCTTGATCTTGACAATCGGCGTCAAGTTGGTGTCCTTAGCATTTTATTTAAAGTTTTTTTAAGAATAATCGGCATCCCTTACACAAAGCTTTGCCTGATCCTTTTACTCCTGCCCAGGTCACAAGGTTTGCTCTTAGTCAAGACGATCTTGCTTTCAATCCTACGAATTTTTGTACGAGACAATTCTCACGAGGTTTTCTTCCGTCGTTGACAAATTTATGGGATCAGTTACCCAATGAGTTTGTCCCTTCTGCAGACATTTCTACATTTAAGTCTCGTGTGAATGTCTTTTTGAAACAGTAATTATATTTTTCCGTTTGACTGGCCAGTTTCTTAACTATTCGTTGCCTTTGCTTCTCTCTAGTACCTTTTGTTTTTTTTGTGTGGTTCAACTTGTTGTATCTGCACCCTGAAGGGAGGCTTTCGGAGCTTATAATAATAATAATAATAATAATAATAATAATAATAATAATAATAATAAAAATAATAATAATAATAATAATAATAATAATAATAATAATAATAATAATAATAATAATAATAATAATAATAATAATAACAATAATAATAATAATAATAATAATAATAATAATAATAATAATAATAATAATAATAATAATAACAATAATAATGATAATAATATCAAATGTCAGTGAACGAACGTATATCTATAAAGGACACGAGCATTACAGATATTTAGAACAATGTATGACAACAAATATGAGATTTTCTGTATGCGTGGGTGGGGGGGGTGGCGTGATCTATGTATAAATCTATGTGTGTATGATATATGTATATGTGGGAAGAAAGATAAACCGAAGCGTACAGATAGATAAACAGATTGGTAACTGAAAATTAATAGATATATATAGATATATAATGAGCTCCATAATAGAGGCAGATAAATATAAATAGATATGGCCAGAGATTGATAGAACGAAAGATATACAAGCCTATACATACATGGAGTTCATACAAATATACGTAGGCAAATTCGGAGATATACAGTTGAATATAAGCATGACTACAAAAGATAAACAGAGCAGTTGAGAGAGAGAGAGAGAGAGAGAGAGAGAGAGAGAGAGAGAGAGAGAGAGAGAGAGAGAGAGAGAGAGAGAGAGAGAGAGAGAGAGAGAGAGAGAGAGAGAGAGAGAGAGAGAGAGAGAGAGAGAGAGAGAGAGAGAGAGAATTTCTTCATACTTTCCCTAGATATTCTTCTGATCCAAGATTATTTTAATATCCCAAGATAAATATTTACGCAAGAATTCCTTTAATGTCGACGGGCAGGGAAGTCATCCGCCAGACGCGAAATTCCTGCAAATTCTTCCACGACTAAATTTTCATTTTGCAAACTTTTCAAGAGTCGGCGTCGCAGCGCACAATGTGGCGCCCGAGTCTTATTTGCGAAAATTTCTGACGCCTTGAGCAATTACTTATTCGATCACCACCACCATCAGCAAGATTGTGGAGCAGCAACGGTGACGAGGCGACCGGAGAGAGAGAGAGAGAGAGAGAGAGAGAGAGAGAGAGAGAGAGAGAGAGAGAGAGAGAGAGAGAGAGAGAGAGAGAGAGAGAGAGAGAGAGAGAGAGACATGATGAAAGTGGACACAAATACATACAAGACGACAGAGGAAGTGAAGCAGATCAGTGTAGAAAGGTAAGATGCAGACTTGAGAAAGTGAAGACATACGAAAGGGGGTAAGTGAGGTGAGTGTATATATCGGAGAATGAGATAAAAATTAACAGTAGTGAGGAAGCAGACGGGTAGAGAAAAAAATACTTAAACTTACCATAGGAGACAACTACACACCTGCTATACAGCGGAGGCCATGAATACTATAATGCACTGCGAGAAATTTATGTGTGTGATAATTAAATTCCTTGCATGGTAATGAGCCTGTCCTTCGAGTAGCGACCGATGGACCACTTACTCGCCTCATAAACCACTACCCCCACCACCACCACCACCACCACCACCGCAGTGAGGGCAACGGAGCACAACACCCACACAACTAATTTTCCTGGCATTTAATTACCAATCCTCCCCCGGTACTTCTTTGTTATTTTTTGCTACCGTAATATTAAGGGCCAGCTTTAACTAAGGTAGAGTTTAGTGACCTTACACTTTTTTTTCGTATATTTTGTAACTTAATCTTGCTCTTTTTCACGAATTTATTTATTTTGTGATGTGACCTTTCCATATTGCTCTTCTTTTTCCTAACACTAAAACAATTCAATTATCAATGACAACCAAACATTGTTTACGTTTATAAAATTTTGGGGAGAGACTACATTCGAAAAGCAATTATTTCAGTTTTTCATCAATAACTCAAACTTCTTATTCATGGAGATATAAAGTTGTGTGTGTGTGTGTGTGTGTGTGTGTGTGTGTGTGTGTGTGTGTGTGTGTGGGCGCACGCGCGACTTGAGTAGGCAAGAGCAACACTTAACACGGTTTCAGTCGGGGGAAGGCGAGCGAAGTTGTAATTTACCGCGAAAACTAATTGCTCTGAGTAGGCGGGATGCGGTGCTTAGTGCGGGGCGGGGCGGGGCACAAGGCTTAGGATGGAGAGGCTGTGAGCGACATTAACATGCTCGTGAGAAGGCAATGAACTGGGTGGTGATCCTGTCTTGCGTCAGCAGAGGTTCTTTTTTCCTACTGTACGTTTTTCTTCTTTTTTCCTGGCTCTTGAAATATTACTCCTTTTTGGAACGGTTCGTCTCTCTTCATTTTGGCTTTTCTATTTAGCATAATTATCAAAACAGGAAATATTTTTACACACAGTAGTGTTTTTAACTATGCTATTTCTTCTGTTCTTTTTTCAGTCCATTTATCACCCTCGTGTAAGGGAGTATTCTTTAATAATCCACCTTCCTTCCTCTCCTTAGCTCATCAGGCACTTTAGCTGTTGTTCTGGCTCGCTTTGTCTGTAGCCTGCAACCCATTGTACCCAACCACCCGCTGTGTTCTGTGTGGATTATACTTCTCTTCACATGAAAACTTATGGTACCACTATTGTTGCTGTTAGAACTTCTACTACTACTACTACTACTACTACTATTACTACTACTACATTCTCTCTCTCTCTCTCTCTCTCTCTCTCTCATCAGGCTCCTTATAAAGATGGAAGGAAAAAATTCTTAAAGGATGGCAACTTCTAGCCTCTTCGAATTATTAAACATTTTGCAGACTTTTACAGCATTATGGCCCATGATTGATGGCGCGTCGACCGGCGGTCCGCGGCGAGATTTTGTGGCCGCTGTGTCTCCTCCTGAAGCCCCGCACGTCAGTTTTGTGGCGAGAACCCTTCCTTGGCGGGATCTCGTCATCTTTTATTTTTTCTTCTATATTTTTTTTTATGTGTAATCTTTTGTGGGTAAGTCTTTTCTTTTTTAGGGGGAGGCAGTTTAAATTCAGGAAGGGAAGCAACAAACTTTCACTTTCTTCAACACAGTACAAAAAAAGTAATTATAAGACTTCAGTTATGTAATATATAAAATATTACTGTTCCTATACACTAATTAAGACCTTCCTTATCAAGGTGATCTAACTACAGAAATATACGCTTCGTGAGCTTCATTTTTATAATCATATCTAGGACTTGTTTTAATTAACTTCTCAATGGTAAAACAAGCTATTATTTGGATTATATTCTTTCCTTAATTTAGTAAAAATCGAATCAGGAAGGTGGAATTTATAAAGAGTTCATATCTATCTGGTTTCATATTCATATTTGATTTTTAATAGTGTCCACCAGTGTGTGTGTGTGTGTGTGTGTGTGTGTGTGTGTGTGTGTGTGTGTGTGTATGCTAGCGGTACCTTTTTTTTTTTTTACATTGCGGCCTATTGCGCCGGTAGGCTTCTTTCCGGTGGATCCTGATGGTCGGTCCAAGGCTTCTTTCCGGTGGGTCCTGATGGTCGGCCCAGCCTGTTCTGGCGCAGGCGAGTGTTTATAGTGGCGAGTGTTTATAGTGGCGGGCATACTGCCCTCCCAGAGCTCATCTTTGATCCTAGAATCTAGAGTCCGGGTTGATAGGTGGTCTTCTGGACAGCATGTGGGTAGTTTTAAGCCACGTCGATCATCTTCATAAAATTTAAATATTTAATCAATCTATAAATCTATCTGTGTATCTATCTATCCGTCTATCTATCTACCTATCTATCTATCTATCTTCCTTTCTTTCCCACACACAATTAAATGAATACCGAAACATGAAATGTTAACTAAAACACCTCAAATTAACAGTACGCTGATGCAGTATTCCTGACACGCATTGAAGTTTTACGTAGATGTGAAGTAAGTTCTGAAAAAAATAAAGCAAAAGGCTAAATATTGCGTAAATGCAGCTCATGGAAATAGTGCTATCATAGTGCGAAGAATGCAGGGGCAATATAGATGAAAAAAAATTATCATGAACCATTGAACGCCTAAAGCGGTGGAAGAGTTTATATATTCACGTGCAATGATCCGGATAAGGCAATTACACGGGTGAGGTGCTGAATAAAGTATCGCAGTGCGGCAAAGTAGAAGGACTTGTAAGGCTATCTGAAACGGAAACTGAGCGGGGAGAGAACACGAAATTTGATGATATTTTTACTACTTAGAAATGCGACAGTTGCGGGCATGAAGACTGTGAGTGGTGAGAAATTGAGCTGAAAAAGAAAAGAAAAAAACGATAAATATCCAGCTGGATTAACACAGATCATGTAGAGCTTCTGAAACGTTCAAGGTTAGATATCATATAACAGTCATCTTACGAAAAAAAAACAAGGCAATATGCTAAGCTAATTTAATTGTGTAGAGAACGAGTTGTATTTTTATTGGTGGAAATAATCATCTGCAGCTAGCATCACCAACCATGTGGATTAACGAGATGGTTATACAAATATTACAAGGGACTAAGTGAGTGTTAGGAGAAAGGTGGAGGCGACAGAAACGATGAATATTACATTGAACTGGAATGAATATTAATGAATAAATTGAGATCCTATTCAATAATTGAGCAAAAAATTAAAACGAAATATAGGTCGCACGGGTTGACCTTTCATTATATATGTCATTGATTACATTTACCTGTCCGAATATATGTATATCTATTTACTAAGGGGTATGTGGAGATATAGTTGTCTAGTTTTTGCCTCTTAGAACTAGTTTACATTATTCACTAGATGAACTTATTCTTTCTCTGCGCCCTTTCTTTCACTGCCTTGGAATGAATTTATCTTTTCCTTTCTTTTCTTGCTGCTCAGCTCGTATCATCACTTTCCTCGATAATTAATAAATCTTCTTTGTTAAAAAAAACGCCCTCGCAATAACTTTACCTGTGACTCCTCATCTTTTCTTTCACCTTTATTTTTGTGGCTAAGCTCTCCAGTGTTAATGTATAATCCACATGCGTTGAATTTATTATAACTTTCTTGCAGCACCGTCACCAGATCTGGTTTTCGCCAAACTTTTCTTATATATGCCTGTAAGTTTATCTGTCTGCCTGCATCTGTCTATCTCTATCCTATTTCTCTGTCTAAATCTGTATGTCCGTATGTTTCCTCGTTTGTGGGTCTGTCTGGGTCTGCCTTTATGTATCAGCTAGCCGCTCAACCACCCCTATCATCTCTCTCTCTCTCTCTCTCTCTCTCTCTTCTTTCTGTCCGTCCCCCTTTAAGCCTATGTTTTCGTACCCGTAACGCAGCAAACAAAACCAGGCAAGAGGAGCAACAATAAACTGACGTCTATAAAACCCGCTTCCCCGGCTTACACTCGCTAATCCGGACACTTCAGGGAAGGGCTGTTTACGATCACCCTGGAATTGTAGCTCACCCAACCGGGATCTCGTAACGGCATAGCTTTTCCGGGAGGGGGCCCCGACACCACCTGTTCACCGGCTCACCTGCATGGACAATCTCATTAACAGGTAAGTGAAGGTGGAGACACAGACGCATCACCACCTGGCTCTAATGTGAGCGTAGGCATGCTGGTGAAACGAAGGAACGGATTGTGATATGATGCACTTGCGTGAAAACTGAGGAAAAGTGGAAACAGGACGTGCGGGCGTGAAAAGAACACATTGGCAAAAATTCAAGGTCTTAAATAAAAATGTAGAGCGAATTGAATTGCATGAAGGTATGCAGAAATATTTAAAGGTGCGCAAATATTAAACACAGTTCGGAATATTTTACTATAGTAGGTAATATATATGAGAAAATAAATTCCTTCAATCTCTCAAACACACACACACACACACACACACACACACACACACACACACACACACACACAAACAAACAAACAAATACATACACACATGGAATGAAGAAAAACCTGTTACTTCGTCAGCAAGGATGGCAGGCACTCATTGGGTCTTTAAATGTAGCAAAGAAAAGTAAGTCTGAGCCACGGTAAGTACTCCACCTCTGCCTCTGCCGACTTGGCCTCCTGTCCTGGGCAGAGTGCGAGACTAACATAATATTTTGATAGAGAGATATAGGTCTTTGTTATCTGGAGTGTACAATATGTAAATGGAGAAAGAGAGAATGTGGCAGAAGGTCCACAATATCCTATGGAAGATTTTCATAAAATGAAAACTTTAGAATAAATAATCCATTTCGAAGTACAATTTATATGCACCCTACTAAAAAATATTATTTCTAAAAGTTTATCGTTACGTCCATCTGTGTCATCCCTATTAAAAGTTTTATATCTTTCGGGAGACTTTCGAAAATCACACTTTCTAAATAGATATAAATTCCGTTTTCCCAGCCGGCTTCATTTCCAAGTCCTTGTGTTAGTCAGCACGGTGGCGGCTGCTCCACCGTTTCCGTATTATCTATATCCATATTTCCGCCTCGAATTCTAAGTTATATTAAAGAAAAATGATAACGGAACACAGAAAAAATATGCTTCATGTGTGCGATATTTTTTTTCTTCGCCATCGTTAGCCACACTTTAGTTAACAATTTAGACTCGATTTCTCATCCCCGCATCCCTTCTCAGGAGTCGCGTTTCGCCAGATGGTGAAGTTCTGGCCGTCAGGTTTTAGACTTTGCTAACTTTAAACATTCAACTTGAAATTTCGCATTCAAGTCATAACATCGCATGCGGAAGACATGACCGTTGGCTCCATCCTTTCCCCTCCTCACAGTGGGCATCTCTGTGCCTCGCTGAGGCGGTGACTGCCCTGTGCTGGGTCCTGTGCTGCACATAGGTTGGAAAGCCACAACCGTAGCTCAACTCGACTCGGGGCTGCGTATCAGTTGAGTAAGTGGTGCTCGGCTCCACCATTGCCATGCACAACGCCGGGCGACACGAGGCCGCACAACACCACGATTTCAGCATTATTTATCACCTATCATAGAATGCAGGCCAACAGCACACATTTCCTTCTCTCTCTCTCTCTCTCTCTCTCTCTCTCTCTCTCTCTCTCTCTCTCTCTCTCTCTCTCTCTCTCTCTCTCTCTCTCTCTCTCTCTAACACACACACACACACACACACACACACACACACACACATACACACATGCACATTAGACGTTCTTCTTGCCCATTGCCTCTTCCATGCCTCGGTTGACAGCGTGTACAGGGTGTGGACTAAGGCGTGTGTGGCAGTGAAGGAAGTACAGAAGCCAATCAAGGTGAACGCCTCCTCTGATCTAGCGCCTCAGTGAAATCTATTATACGGTGTCTATTAAAATTCACTATAAAGTTTGGACAGGAAAATATATTCACAGTTTTCTGGTGGATATACGAACAAAATAAAACGTAGATGTAGCGAGGCCACTGACACACTTTGGGGTGGTTTACGAATTAATTTTGTTATTTGATATAAGTGTTCTACGTAATTGTTTTGTTGGGATTAAATTTACTCTCCGTTCATTAAAACACCAACATTGAATTAAACACGACTTGCTTTCACACCTGAAATTAATCATATTTTCTTTAACTATGGAAGGGCAACTAGATATCAGCAGTCAAAGCAGCGCCACAACAACGGTGGAAGATAACGGTAACCAAGGAAGAAAGACTCTTAATGGCATCACGTGAGAAAGCCAACCCATCCGCATATACAAACACATAAACAAACACACAAACGAACAAACAAACACACACACACACACACACACACACACACACACACACACACACACACACACACACACACACACACACACACACACACACACACACACACACACACATATACAGTCCCCTCCAGCCGCTAGGGGTGACTGACCCTTGCCAAGACACAAACGTTTACAAAAAATAGTCTTTACAAAAGATAAAAACCCGATATTGGTGGCACACACACACACACACACACACACACACACACACACACACACACACACACACACACACAGAGTTAAAATCCCGAACGAAATGTGTGGTGAGAGAGAGAGAGAGAGAGAGAGAGAGAGGAAACCCCGAATTCTTGACCACTTCACATGAAAAGAATACAAAAATGCAGCAGGAAGGCTTGGGGTTGGCGAAAGCGTCTCCAGCGAAAAGGCAATGGGTGGAGAGAGGGTGCAGGGTGTGGACCAAAGACATGTGTGCATATTCTCTCTCTCTCTCTCTCTCTCTCTCTCTCTCTCTCTCTCTCTCTCTCTCTCTCTCTCTCTCTCTCTCTCTCTCTCTCTCTCTGCCGTTTTGCCTTTATTTTTTACCGAATATATCCTTTGTCTCGTCCTTCTAATTAATTACTTCACATTATTTAAATTCTTTTAATGCACCATTTTTTTCTGATTTTTTTACAAATATTTTCAGTATATATCTTGGACGTTTTTTCTACACACTACCTTTAGTCTTTTCTATTCAGTCACGCAGCGTCCTCACCTCTGGAGCACTGTAACGCATGGATAAGAACAGTCCTATCTTGGTACGGCCAGGTGAAAACAGGATTTTGACGCAATCACGCCTAGAATTAAAAAGAATCCAAACCCCTTCCCTACGGAGAGACCCGGGGAGAGTTGGCTTTATTGATTGTGTGTGTGTGTGTGTGTGTGTGTGTGTGTGTGTGTGTGTGTGTGTGTGTGTGTGTGAGCGCGCGCCGGTATGTTTTTTTTTTTTCTGTATGTCTGTGTTTCTCCACTCACGGGGTTAAGTCTGAAAAACAAATTAAACTGGCGAAGGTATATAAAGAAAGAGATCGTCCAATTACGAAAGTCAGTCAGCGGTGCATTTGAAGCTCTGATCCTCGTCACTTTACCAGTATCAGTTTCTCACCGAGCGCGGAAAGTGAAAAGCGTCAGAAAGTCAAGACAAAAATAGTGCACATCACAGCCACCCCTCCAGCCCTGTAGTGGTCTTAGACCCTGACAAGAAGGATGCTGATGAGTGACTCGCGCCGTAATGCTGGCCACTCTCAGGCACAATGGGGAGTCAAGTGGTTTACGAGACAAGGCGGGCGCCGTAAGAGGTTTGGGGAACGAAAACACGTTCTTGTCCGAATTACGAAAATTTACGTAACGGCTGTGACTTCTCCGCGCCCGTCCAAAACCTTTCTTCGTGTTTCTTGTTTTCGCGTCTCAACACGGCGCAGCGATACATCCCGGCAAGGAGGTTGAGATCGTACTGCCTCTCCGCGTTGGTGTTCTCGTTGGACTGTTTCGGGTTATGGTGATGTGCGAAAAAAAGGCATGATAGCTTTGGATATCACCATCTGTTTGGGGTCATTAACGTTGATGGTGGTGTCATTTAGGCCTAATAGTCGTTTTGTGCTGCTTTTTGGAATGTTAACCCCCTTCTAGTGTTACCTCGGGAGTCTATGCGGCGTGATATTCAGCAGGAGTTTGGAGATACGGTTTAGGATCAGAATTCTGGGGCCATCATCGTCATGAGATATTAGCCTTGTCTGTGTGGGCAAATTAGAGAGTAACACGACCACCAACAAGACGATGTCAGAGACTCCGGCGAACGTCTTGCATCATGGTGTGGTTGGTGCCGCTTCCTGTGTTTCATGGGCTTAAATCGAAGGTATATGCTCACTTGAATTAGGGCATAAGGACACTTAAATATTTAAAGCTTTAAAGTTTTCAGCTCCGATTTAATACGTGTCGTATTTCTTCATGTACTCACAAACACTACCAAGACCACACCTACCACCACCACCAACATATAAAAACACTATAACACCATAGCTACGCACAGCTGCTGCTACCACACCAGCACCGCCACCACCACTACCACTACCATCATAACCACCACCACCGCCACCTGAAACACCGCACTGCAACACTTCAACACGTGCAGTGATTCTCTAAAACCATTGTACCTGAAGCCTGGACGTGATAGAATGATGCAAAAAATGCGAGAGGAAACTGAAAATTTATGGTTCATCCTGATGTGTTGCTGTCGTGCGTGGACAACACAATGACGTGATGAGAGGAATAAATATATACATATATACACCAAATGCGTAAGATTATCCGGCGCAAATAGGACGCCAGAGAAATAAATAGTATAAGAAAAGTATATGAGTAAGGGACGGATGTTGCCTTGAACTTAAAACCAAAATTGTCAGGAGATAATATCGTCAAGCGTGGAAGACGCTCAAGGAAAAAATATATTCAAAAATATTCCATTATTCTCATTAACACGCTAAACACTTATTATCATAAGCAGGAGAGGTAAAATAACAGAATATTCATGGGTCGGCTTCCCGGGAGCCAGGCGTTACTTCCTTCCTCAGGGACACAGTTAATTATACGACTGACTAAAAAAACAACAGGCAGAACGACGCTCAGCCGTGGGGGGCCACGTCCACGGCCACATGGACCCTGGTCCCGTACACGGCATGGAGGGACACTCGGCGAAGCTTAAGTCGGCCTCGCCTGTCTCACGGAACCACAAGACCAAGTTAAGAAAATAGCTGACCAAGGTTAATGTCTTTGCACGCTACAACAATTATTAAACTTGTAAGCAATATAGTCAAGCATTTACTTTTTATGAATATTACGTACAAAAATAACACAAGGATTGAATTTTCCACCTACGATGGAATAAGTCATCTTCAAGGACGTCTTTTGCGTCCCACAAACTCTTCTTGCCTGTAATTATGAATAATTTTCTTGCCACAACAAGCAAAGGTCAAAAACGTCCAGGTGCAAGACACTGCCAACACAACACAAAGACACAAGGATATAAGGAGACTACAAGAGGCCTAACGTCATGAAGAAGAACAATGTCATGCAATACTAAAGTACTTTTATACTAAATGAACGAGGCAGCGAGTAGATTAACGCAAAATTCAGCATTCAATACGATACGCTTTAACTACATGTTCAGTATATTAAGACAAAAATGTTTCATTGTTCTGGTAAAGAAATAACAAACTTCTGTCACTGAGGCGACTTAAAATTAAGTTTTACTGCATAGCAACCCAATGATTCCTGTCCAACGAGCGTCGTCAGTTTTTCCTTATCTCTTCCTTCCTCGAGCCAACTTCCACCGCCTCAGTCCTCCGTCTCTTGCACTCCCTTATCTGCCCCCTTACACGGAACTCAAGTCCTCCCTCGGGCGTTATTCAAGATCAGTGAATGGAAAACAGCATATCTCCGTGCACGCATTCCCTTCTTCGGGTGCAGCGTGTACTTGCTCACCTCCCCTTCCTCCTCTTCCTCTTTATACAACTACAATTCCCACTTTCTTCTATTTTCTCTCCTTTTGCTCTTCCTATAAATCATCTTGCTCCTCCATCTCCTCTTCCTCCTTCTGGTCTACTATATCTTTCTCCTCTTATTACTCTAGTACCTCCAGCCCCTCCTCCACATTCGCCTCTTTCCCACCTCTTCGTCATTTTCCTCTTCCCTTTTCCTCTTCCTGCGTCTCTTCCTAGTACTCTTCATTCTGCGACCCTTCCGTTGTCCCCTTTAATTTTCGTCATATTCCTGTCGTGTCTGCGAACCTGACAGAGAGAGAGAGAGAGAGAGAGAGAGAGAGAGAGAGAGAGAGAGAGAGAGAGAGAGAGAGAGAATCACTAAAGGAAGACGGCGTTATCTGTCAGGAAAGGAAGATACCGCCTCTCTTTCTTATCCCAGTCTTCTTTTCTTTTCTTTTCTTTTCTTCTTCTTTTTCATTTTTTTCTTCTCACTTTTTCACCACCACCACCATTACTATCCTCACCAGCACCCCTTCCCCCTCTTTCACCATCACTCCTCCACCTCCTCTTCCTCCTCTTCCTCGCTGTCATTTATCTCTTTCTATTTTTTTTTTCACTCTTTTTCTTCTTCACGCCTACAATCACAACCTTCTCCTTTTCCTCCTCCTCTCACCTACACCACCACTACATCTTTTCCTCTTCTTCCTCCGCCTTCACCCCAATGCCACTCCTCTTCCTCCCTCTCCTCTTCTATTTCCCTCATATCATCCTCCGCGTCCCTTCACCCCCCATCCCCCCTCTCCAACCCCCACCACCACAACCACTCCACCTCTTCTTCCTCTTCTTCTTCCCTCTCATCCTCCTCCACGTTCCTTCCTGAGATATACGGAGGTCGTCGAGGAAAGTAATGGAGAACTGAGTGCCGAGGGGAACGGATCACCTGCCCTCTCCCGCTGCTGCTGCTGCTGCCGCCCTATGAAGTGCGGCCGTGTCTCACTCACCTGGGCAAGGAGATTCCACACAGGGAAGAAGTGAAGGGAGGAACCACGAATGAGAAAAAAAGGGAGAATAATGAGAGAATGATGGCGAGAAATTTGGAACGAAAAAAGGAGGGAGAAAAGGAGAGGGGGGGAAAGGGGAAGGAAAGAGAGGCAAGGCACGAGAAGAGAAGGAAAAATAGAAAAGGAAGAAATGGTGGTGGATAAAAACGGACCTATATCCGTCCAATGAATATCTGAGGAAAAAGTGGAGGGAAGAATGCGGGTTCAAAAGTGCACCAATACCTGTACCAATCTACCCATACACCTATAACCGAGGGAAAAAAAATAAAATGTGAGGTAATAAAAGAAGCTCATGTCCTGCCAATCTGCCTACCTTTTTTGCTTTAAGAAAGAAAAAAAAAGATTGTGTAAATAAAGATCACTTCAGTTCCCACCCACCTAGAGGCTGTTTAAAGGAAGTCTTCCTCTGGTACCTAAGTGGCGTTTATCAGACCTCCCCTGACTGACCGGATTTCTTTCGCTCTCATGATAGTTGTCTGTCAATCATACATACCACATGTTTCTATATTATTTGCCTCGGCTCAACTCCTACACAGATACATATATAATTGGCTCGACTACTCAGCAATGTTTCTTACACGTTTGCAAAAATCGATGAAACAAAAAAATAATTAAATAAGGTAAGTACACCATCCGGACGAGTAACCATAATTTTTCCTCCTAATGATCGAGTTTAACATTAAAACAACATTACGCTAAGCAAAGTTTTCAAAAGCTTTATGAAAATATTTTTTACATTTAGTTCAACAACACTAAGTATCGGAAAGTCTCCTGCAATATTTAGCACAAGCAGACTGATCGAAATAATTCTTTCAGCATGATTTCCACCACATTGGAATACATTTTCCAGTCCCTACATGACAAACAGTGCATTACGAGTGGAGTGTCACCTACTTAAAAACTCTACGGACACATTCATCCACGTTTACATTACTCAGTAACTTCCATGACGGATGATGTGAACACCACAATCACCATAATCACCACAACCATTCTTGGGTTACATGAGGACAATCAAAACTGTACAATATTTAGGAGGTGAGCTCTTCCTTTGCCACCAATAACCACAACACCTCAACCTTCCTTAGTGTTACGGCGGCAACTTCATCACCATCACAACCAGCTTCATCATCACCGTTTGCGCCCCGCCATCATCTTCACCATCCACCCATTCCCCCTCACCATCCGTATCACCAGTCCTACCCTTACACCCAATTTTCCTTGGAGCTCATCTGCCGGTTGTCGCCGTGTTCCATCTTACCCAAGGAAATTTATGGATCTCTTGCCACCATTTGCTTCTATGTCCGCCATCTCAACGCCCCTCTTCAGCCTCCGACTCCTCCGCCTTTTTCCGCTACTGCTGCTTCACTTCCAACCTTCCTCACCTCCACAAAATATAGCCTCTCCCTCTAACGCCTCTCCTACCCAACCTTCACCTCCATGACCATTTCTACATCCACAGTCTCTTCTGTCTTCCTCTTTCCCTATCCCTACTACCTCTTTATAATTATCCGTCCGTCCGCCTATACAACCCCTCCTTCTCCTGCTTTTATCTCCTCCACCTTCTCCTTCTTCCTTAATTTCCATCTCTGTCTCCTTCTTCATTCTCCACCACTTTTCACGTCCCCTAACTTTTTCATCACCAACGTTTCCTCCCATCCAAAAATCAACCTTACCCCAGTATCCTTTATTAAACCTTAATCTCCACCGCCTCTTTCTTCCCAAACCTCCTCCTCCACCACAGTCTTCTCTTTCCCCATCCAAAATATTCACAATCCACTCCTCCCCTCTGCTCACCACCAACTTCTTTTTCCCTAACCTCCATCTCCACCAAGGCCGCCGCCGCCTCTTCTTCCTCTTCCTCCTCTCCTCCTTCCTCTCCCAACCTCCACTGGTCCCGTCTCCATCTCCCTCGACGCCACCCTGCCTACACCACTTTGCTGTTCATGTGTTATCACCTCTGCCAAACGTGTATTCAGCCAACGATGGTTTCTTTTAATTAAGTGTCTGGCGGGGCTGGAGCATTTCGTTTCATCACCCACGAGCGGTCTTCTCTTTCCCTTCTTTTTACCTTCCCCCTCATTTCCAAATCTTTTCGTCTTCCTTATGAATACAGCTTTGGGACTGAGGACGTCCAAACTTCACCAGTTTCTATGGGTGTGTTTTTATTGAATTTCTAATACTAAAAACAGGTTAAATTTGCGACACACAGTATTAAGTATTATTTTTCAATGTATTCTCACGAAAATATTCACTCAGGCTTTAACTTTATACATGATGGGTTACGACAGACCACTGGGAGTGGGAATGCTGGAGGGAGCGAGTGTAAGGGCGAGGTGAAGGTTAAATGGTTGATCGTGCCTACTACGGAGCGCCAGGGGCCATGTTTTCACACTATGAGGTAGAGACAAAACGTTTGTGTGTGTGTGTGTGTGTGTGTGTGTGTGTGTGTGTGTGTGTGTGTGTGTGTGTGTGTGTGTGTGTGTGTGTGTGTGTGTGTGTGTGTGTGTGTGTGTGTGTGTGTGTGTGTGTGTGTGTGTGTGTGTGTGTGTGTGTGTGTGTGTGTCCTGAAAGTCAACACCCGCACCATTTAAACTAAGATCAAAGTCTACCACGCCGTCTGCATCTCCACCTTGGTCTACGGCTGTGAAGCCTGGGCTCCCCATCGCTCCCACATAAAGAACCTTGAGGCCTTCCATATCACCTGCTTGCAGCGCATATTGGGATTATCCAGGAAGGACAAAGTGACGCACTCCGACATCTACGCGCGCACCGGCTGCACCAGTCTGGAGGCCATTCTCTATGGCCATCAGCTGTGGTGGGTTGGCCACAAAATTCGGATGCCTCCCAGCCGTCTGCCTCACCAAGTGCTCTATGGAGAGCTAAGGACGGGCAAGCGGAGCGCAGGGGGGCAGAAGAAAAGGTTCAAGGACCACCTCAAAACCACACTAAAAAAACTCAACATCTCACCAACCCTACTTGAGACCATGGCTGTCTCCCGACCCACCTGGCGTGCTGCTGTCAAGGAGGGGACGAAACTCCTTGACGACGCCAAAACAAGGGATAGAGAGGAAAAGCGGCGCCGTCGACATGTGCGATAGGACCTTCCACCTCCGTCTCCGGGAAGCGGGGTCATGTGCCTGACCTGTGACCGTATCTGCGCCTCGGAATTCGGCTTCCGCTCTCACCAGCGACATCATTGGCGCGCCTAATGTGGAGTGATAGTAGTCTTCGTTTCGAAGGACTACTTTAAGCAAGTTAAGCAAGCAAGTGTGTGTGTGTGTGTGTGTGTGTGTGTGTGTGTGTGTGTGTGTGTGTGTGTGTGTGTGTGTGTGTGTGTGTGCGCGCGCGCGCCTCAGTGTTTTAGTATATCCGTCAATCTCTCTCTCTCTCTCTCTCTCTCTCTCTCTCTCTCTCTCTCTCTCTCTCTCTCTCTCTCTCTCTCTCTCTCTCTCTCTCTTTTCGTGACAAGTTAACTCTACTGCACAAATTCACATTTTTACTAGGAAAAGCCATTCAATTCTCCAGCGTTCTCTCTTTATATATGTCCTTTCATATAATTGTCTTATGTCACTCATTATTAAGCACAAAGAATCATTAGATTATTTATACCAAGAAACATAGTCTGATGTACGATTTATCTATTGTGGTAAGCAGCTTAAGATGATTTATTGCTTAGCGGTCATTTCCCTACAAGAAAACGGAACAAGTGTGATTTTATAAGAAGCGATGTTTCGGAAAAAAATACCATCAGTTTTGCACAGGAGTAAGTTGTTTCTCCTATGACATTATATTACTGTATAGCATCACACACACACACACACACACACACACACACACACACACACACACACACACACACCGCTCCGGTAGCTCAATCGGTAGAGCGCAGCGCTGCAAGACTTCACGGCCAAACAGGCGGCGGTTCGAGCCCCGCTCAGGCCGAATTCTTTCCGCTGACTAGGAGTCGTTACTGTTCCCCCTTGAGCAAGGTGGATGCGGTGTGTGGTGTATGAGGTCCTGGCAGTACCCAGAGATCGACGATAATGAGCACTTGCTCACGTCAGGAGAGCGAGAGCGAGTCCAACTCGTGTTCAGGCCTTGGTGAATTACACACACACACACACACACACACACACACACACACACACACACACACACACACACACAAACATACATCACATATGCACACACAGAGATAAAGAGATCGAAAACGATATAGAGAGATAGAGAGAGAGAGATTTGTCAGCTTTCCGATGATATTACAAAGTCCAGTACCATGCATCGGCCTGATTCCAAAACGAGTTGTCGAAAGCCGTCGTCAATATGAAATGACGAATTCCGAAATGCTACGTGCTCTGGCATGTGCTGTTCATAGTACGAGTTAGTGAATACAGCAAAAAGTTGAAGGGGATTAGAGTAAATCATATGAATAAACCCATTTCCGTATACATTAAAAGTTTGCTCCATTAGACTGAATAATGAAAACGCTGAACCAGAATTCTGCACAATGAATACAAAATCTTAATATTGTTTACCAAAAAGTGACGAAGATATTGAATGTCATCATTACAGAAGCAACTCTTAAAGGATACATTAAATCAATACTCCTCTGAACATGGCTCTAACACGGTTGGTCTCGGTTGAAGTTGTATTCATGATTCAACTAAACAATTCGCAGGTGTTTTTTTTCGTCAGTTTCCATTGGGAGCGATCCATCATAGTACTTTATATCTCAAAACTACGATCTTTATTGTTTAACAAACTCATTATATCAGAGAATTTTATTTCGGTTTTCTGTTTGTGAATAAAACTTCGGCCATATTGTAGTTTGTTGTTGTTGTTGTTGTTGTTGTTGTTGTTGTTGGCGCTAGGCTTGGTTTCTTTGTCTCAGTTCAATTTCCACCAGATGATCACGATGGTGACAGAGTACTCTACAGAAGCAATCATGATGCTGTGAGTCCATTACAAAGCGTATGAACGTGTGTTATGGGGCATCTCAACGCTTTCTTTAAGGATAAGGTCGTGCACCAAAGAACAGGCTGTGCGTTGTAAGAGGATGAGAGGCAGATAGTCACGAAAGGGGAGTCAAATCGTGCAGTTCGAAAATAAAATGAGCGAAAAAAAATGGCAGAAAGGGAAGCCAATTGTCAGGCCAGGTGGCAGAGACAGAAAAACGAAGATAACACTCTCTAGCATCACTATTGGTGTTGGATCACTTGCTAGAGGAAGTAGTAGCCAGGCAATCAATACGTTTCGTTGGCGAGGCGTCGAGTTTTTCGCAAGGATTAATATTAAATGGAAAGCATTGAAACTACTTACATGTAAACTACTCGTTGGAATTCTAACAATACTCGTTCTTTATAAATATGTTTTTGCACTTAAAGGTGCTATTCTCGCTCAACGTGCTGGGACAATTTTACACGTCTTAAAGAATCTTTTCTGAGGGAGGAGCTCGTCAGTGTGTGTGTGTGTGTGTGTGTGTGTGTGTGTGTGTGTGTGTGTGTGTGTGTGTGTATATATATATATATATATATATATATATATATATATATATATATATATATATATATATATATATATATATATATATACACACACAAACAAACAGCTCGTGAGCGGCGCGACGCAGGCAGGGAGACTTGGGGTTCGTGACGGGCTGCGAGGTGCGGCTCGGAGGCATTTGAATAGGAATTTGACATTTCCTGACGTGTTGCCGCTTTATGCCTTGCAAAATATGGGTCGAGATGGTGATAAATAGGAGCAAGATTCTAGTAAAATACGAAGAAGGAGGAGGAAAAGAAAATGGAAGGAAAAGAAATGCAAGGAGAAAAAGTGAGGTGAGAAAGCCAGTGAAGTGTGGCGGGCGAAGTGAAGCGGCATGAGTTGGCCGCATCAGGATTATCTTACGCAGGATTACCATTTTCTGCCTCGCCCACCTCTTCCCTGCACCGGATCTACAAGGCGTGTACTGTGTGGAGAGTGATCGGAGACAAGGAAAGAGACAGGATAGTACTTGATGAAGAAGCAACTCTCTAGATCTGCCTCAGTAAACATAGCACAAGACATCTCGAGTGTATCGACTATCCATCTAACAAAGGGTTGGAAAAAATCACGATTTTTTCTATAAAAAAAAAAAAAAAAAAAAACTTCAAAAAAATCGATTTATTTGATTAAAATCGGATGTTTTTATTTAAATCGATTTTTTTCTTTAAATGATTTGTTTTGCATTAATCCTTGTTTGTTTCCACTGGTTATTTGTTTCAGCCTAATGAGGCCAGTGTTAAATGAAACAATAGTTTAATATACATTACCCAAGATGAGTTTTTCACATAAAAATCATAAGTAGGACTAATACTTTATTTTTTTATGCTTTTGAATATTTTTCTTGTAAGAGATGGCAATGATTCACTGGTGCCTGACTTGCTACAGGACCAGTACAGGATCAGTGCAGGACAAGTAGACTTGATACTTTTCCTGTACAACTGGTTCACATGTTCTTCCTTCTTCCTTAAATATATATATATATATATATATATCTATATATATATATATATATATATATATATATATATATATATATATATATATATATATTACTCTGATTTAAATCGATTTAAATCACTTGATTTAAATAATTTGGTTTAATTCAAATCAACCCTGATCCAACACTCCACCAACAACTCGCGGCGCCACAGGAACACTGTTCGACACCCTCCTCTTGAATCTCGTTTAATATATCTTTCGCTATTTACAGATTAAATGGGACTTTCCTGCAAATTAATAAAAATTTTAAGTCCGCGTGGGACTTCCACCTAATACCAGCATAACGCTAATTAGAAATTATGACAAATTACACTTTACTTGCGCATTTTTTGTGGCCATTAATATCTTTGGTAACTAACGATTATGAGAATTTAAATTATCAACTTTGTTGCGACATACAATTCACTCTTGACTGACAACGATGTAATATCGAAGAAACTTATACATTTTCTAGTATAATGCCCTCCTTTTCAATTTCATCTCCCAAAAGCACAATACCCATCAGGAACTCCAGATTGATACGACGATCCATCTCGCAGACCTCCCGGCGCCCAGGGCCCGAAGGCATACAGGCAATATTCGCTGTTAGTGCCAGCAGGACCTCCTCGGTCCTGAGATATATATCCATCGCGGTCCCTCGCTTTTCCTGAAGTAATATGGAAAACACGAAGAAAAACTGTTTATTGTGTCGAGTCAAGCCCTCCCTTTAGTTCCCATTCTGCCTCTTGATGCTGGTGACCGAGGCGAGGCAGGCGAGGCAACACATCTCTCTCAGTCAAAGTATCAGTAGAACTTGCGCCCTACACTTCCATGCATCCACCGTCTGCTGGAGCAAACACACAGACAAGACAGGTGGGGCCGCGAGGGGTTGAGCGCGGGAAGCAGAGGGAGGCGGAACTTGCAGGGGAGGAAAATTTCATCAAGGAAGTGTCATGAGACGATAGGAAAGTGCTGGGATGATGACGGACAAGGATACGGCGGCAGTGTGAGTGAGCGAGTGGGGGAGGGAGCCATAATAGTGAGAATTATGGCAGCGTTTCATGAGGACGGGCGAGGATGAGAGGACGGCATGAGGATGGAAATGAATAAAAAAGGCCCCATGAAGGAGGAAAAGTGTGGAAGGGTGGCAAAGTGTCTGTTTTCATGCATAAATGAATACATGAGCACACTGAGAGAGGACGGAACAAGTTTGTCGCACGGTACATTCTTTGATAGGCACCAAGTTCAAAGGAACTATTTTTTTCGCCATATATGTTAACATTGTGTTTTTTATAGTTGTATGAGACTATTCAATATCATTTGTTATTTATTATTGCATGGCTTTATATACACTTATAATAAAAACATTTTCTCACTGCTACTCCATGCCTCTTACCCACTCAAGTCATTCTTCCTCCCCTGCCTCAAGCCCATTTAATCAACCTTCTTCCCCCTGTTTGATCTCCCTTCTTACTTGTGCTTGCTCAGCCTTCTGCCTCCTTAACCTTAACCACCACCCCCTCCACCACCTTCACCACATTTTGACACGGGAAATTTTGCGTTCTTATCCACAAATCCATTACCACTTTACCCTTATTTCATCCACCTACTCTGCAGAGACTCCGCTTCCTTAATCCTAAACCTATCATGGCTGTAACCAACTCGTTGCTCAAACTTGCAATCATTTACTTCTTTAAGTGTATCGCTATCCGTAATGCCACAACCTTCCCTTCCATGTTTAATTAACCTTTCCAATCATATTTACACTGTCACCGTTTCCCTGTTGTCCCCAATTCTGCAAAGCAGACTCCTTTAAAAGTGTGGCAGGCCTATATAAAAAACAAGTGTTAATAGAACAAAAACTGTGCTAGATCGGCGTCGCATGACCATCCAACACCCCCCCAACAATTTATATTATGCAACTAGGGGTTTAAAATGGAAAATGCTGAAAAGTAAAGATGGCGCCACTATAAACACTTGCCTGCGCCACAACGGGATGGCGCCGACCATCAAGCCCTACTATGAAGGCCTACCGGCGCCACAGGCCAAGACGTAGAAAAAAAAAAGCTGACTTTGTTTATAATGATATGTTGTAGGATTCATCAGGGCTAACAAATAGTATTATACAATGTCATGTCTACAATGCATGGGTAACCAGGAAAACAACTTGAAAAGAACAACAAGAAGATGGACAATGTTGATCGGCGTCTGCGACGCCGATAATAATCATGTAATAATCATTATATTTCTTAAAAATCAACTGCATTTGTATATATATATATATATATATATATATATATATATATATATATATATATATATATATATATATATATATATATATATATATATAAAATCTGTATAATTTGGTGTGTGACTGAATAAAAGGAAAAATAGTTTACACATCAAATAAAACTATGACAGTTCTTTTTACTGTTGCTGTTGTTACAGTTTCATTTCCAAAGAATACGATTAAGCTCTCCATAAGATGTTGATTAAAATATTTACTTTGACATACTTCAATTCTTCATTTATATTCTAATTATATCACATTTTTGAGCGAACAAAATTGTTAGCCAGTTATCCAATTTTACGGGAAAACAGTTCCTGTTTCTTTTTTTTAATCTTACGCACTTTCCGTCATAATTTTTTCATTTAATAATCTACTTTTTTCTTTTATGTTTTATTATTTATCCTTTGATAACGATATTTTTTTAGTCTGCATACACTTTTTCTTCCCAGTCTCCAGTGGCCATTTTTTTTATGTAGGTCTGTCTATCAGGATTTCCCAGTTTGATCTCATTTCCTTCTTGGTCCCTTGTCTCATTCCTCTTTACACTTTATATCTTCCTTGTTCCTTTTCCAATTCGATTTTTTCTCACATTAGTTTGCATTTCTTGTATTCTTTTCTTTTTTAGCTTTTTCATGCGCTTTTTCCACTTTACTTTCAGAAGCGGTGATTTCTATTTAATTCTTTATTCGTCGTAATGATTTTTTTTACTTTCTTTATCAGATGTTTTTCCCCATAATTTTATTTTCCGCGAATTTCTGTTCTGCTCCGAATATTAGTCTCTGTTTTTCATATAAGTTTAAGCTTGCGGGCAGATGATGCAAGGTAGTGTTAGGCTGAAAGCCATAGGCCTCCTGGCCTTGTTGTTGGGCTCCTTCTTTCCTTTAGTTCGTCACACCAACCAAAGACATGTCATTTCATATAATTTCCGTTAGACGACCGACGTAACCAAAGAAACCTAATAAAGTTAACTTTTAACCTTGACCCTAACGACGGATCTTTAGTAGAAGGCAAGACGATAATGAAAGAAAAGAGAAAGTTAATGTAAATAGATAAATGAATAGAAGAATGTTTTAAGATTGAGAACAAGGAGGGACGTATTCATGAAGGTTTTATTTACATCAGTTGCCATACCAAAAAGTAATCTAAGCAAAACGAACAAAACTGTGAACCATGAAAGTGATTGACGGTAACTAAAATTTTGAAGGTATGAAGGTTTTCCTTTCGTTTTTTTTTTCTTTATCTATCACTATCTCGTGCTTATAAAAGGGAGCGAAATTTAAAGTCAGGGAAAACTGATTAACTTCGACGTTATATTCAGGAAGAAAAAAGAAGTGGGTTTATAGGGAGTCTTATCTCGCTGCTTCCTCTTGGGCGATATTATACAGTAAGAAAATTTCATCGGAGAGGAGAGGAGAGGAGAGGAGAAAAAGAAAGAAAAAATGAACGAAAACCTGAAAGAGAGGGGAAGGGAAGAGGAGGAAGGAGTAAAATGGGGTAAATAAGAGAAGGGGAGGAATGAAATGAGATGAGAAAAAAAAAGTAGTGAGAAGAGAAAAGGAGAAGAAAGAAATAAAACGAGAAGAGATGAAAGAAGAAGAGAAAATAAAACAAAGAGAAGACATTGAAAGAGAATAAAACCGGTAAGAAAAGAGTGGAGAAGAGGAAAAATCGGTAGAAAAGAGGAAGGTAGCCATTAAATAAAAAAAAAGGCATAGAAAAATTAAAATAAAAGTATGAGAGGTAAAAGAGGGGAATGAAAGATGGATAGACAAATTTAAGAAATACGGGAGAGAGAGAGAGAGAGAGAGAGAGAGAGACTGTAGAGCCAATAAGAGGGGAGAAGTTGATGAGATGGAAAGCCTCTACCCACCTTCCAACGCCTCGACCATTCCACCTTACAAAAAGAGAACGAAAAATGCCACGGGAGTATCCCACGCCAAAAAAGGGCCGCACGGGTGAGATAACCAGACAAAACTTTTAAAAGTCTACTATAAAAGATTTAGTATTACTGGTGTGTGACAAACATAAACAACAGCGCCTATTATATTACATTATCCCCGAGAACAAAGTCATATTTTCAATCCCAATATGTTTGCAACGATCATTATTTAAGTGATGTGGGAACTCAAACTCAAAGTCGATGAGATTATATGCATTCACAGGAAAAATGAAACTGAAGGATATCCATGTTTGTTGTGTGTGTGTGTGTGTGTGTGTGTGTGTGTGTGTGTGTGTGTGTGTGTGTGTGTGTGTGTGTGTGTGTGTGTGTGTGTGTGTGTGTGTGTGTTGCTGCCACTGTCTTTGTCTGTCTGCCAACAAGAAATAAATCATAAGATGCTCGGAGGCTGCACGACACGCTAAAAGAGATTCGAGGTAAAAGCATCATATTCATCATGAGTAGGAAGCATAAGGCAGCACCGAGTGTCTTTATATGAGGAAACAGATGACGTCCGCGGCGCCGCAGCAACACTGCCATCTGGCGGGCAATGGATGAGGACTTGCCGTACCTTGATAGTTTATGGCCCGCTTTCATGTCACTCCGAATTGCCCTTTTTGTATTTATTCCCGTGTTGTGGTGTGTGTGTGTGTGTGTGTGTGTGTGTGTGTGTGTGTGTGTGTGTGTGTGTGTGTGTGTGTGTGTGTGTGTGTGTGTGTGTGTGTGTGTGTGTGTGTGTGTGTGTGTGTGTGTGTGTGTGTGTGTGTGTGTGTCTTTGTTTTCCTTTCTTCCTATTCTCTTGGCAAAAGATTCATATTTCTTCTTTATATATTTTTACGAACAGTATCTAGTTTTCTTGATTTCATGTTTTTTTATGTCATCGTTTTACCTTCCTATTCTAAACTTTTTTCTCACTTTTTCTCATACTAATATTCATTATCTATAATTAACCTGTTTCCTCTTACTCATATATCCATTAGTGTTATAATAATCTTTTGGGGTCATCTCAACATTTATAGACCCCTCCCTGACTCATATTCTTTTCCTCTCTTTCCGACGCACATTATCCTCGCCTCTGTCAACATTTCCTCATTATTATCCTTCTCCGTTTCTTTCCACGTATATTTGCACTATGAAATTACCTTATTTTGTTCATTGTAGCGTTTCTAAAATGTATCTGACCCAAAGCTCCGCCTCCAGCCCTGCCGTCCCCTGTACCATACTCACATATAGCCTCCCATACCCTGACTTTAGCCCTCCCCATTTCCTGCAACTTAGATTTATTGTTCGTAGACTCTATTATTCTCTGCCATTTGTTACGACCAACAGGGTGGTGTGTGGTGGAGGTAGGCAAGGTCTTGGTTGGCTGGGTGGTTGTTGGGCTGGTTGAATGGGCAGCTGAGTCGCTGGTTAGTTTGTAGGTTGATAATCACTAGATGTCGTGGCGATGGAATTAGCGGTCTTCATCCCTTCTTCGTGACATGGATGGTATCAATGAAGCTTACTTGTAGTCTGTTTCATTTCGGCTTCCATCGTGAAACCAATTGGTGGGAAACACCGGTGGAAGGTGACGGAGGGAGGAGAAGGAATAAAAATAGGCTTGATGGAAATTTACCGACTCCCTTTAGCGGTAATGGACGCTAAAAGTGGTGATAGTTAGGGTGATAAACGTGCAGTGCGGCCGGGTGTACGTAGGTGCTGCGTGTTGCAGGGAAACGAGATACATGCGATGGTGTGATGGGGCAGCGATGGGGAGCGTTTAGACTGATGAATGCAAAACAAACAAAAGATAAATCTACGTAGAAGGAAAATTAGAAGAAAAAAAAAATAACAATGATTTTAGGCCACCAAATCCTCTGACCATACAGGAGTGGGAAGGGACTGCGGTCTAATTAACTGTAATCAAGGTCCAGAGCAGGTTGGGCGTGAGGCGGGTGATAAGAGGCCCAACACGTCGAGGGGTGAACAGGTGGTCGAGGAGCGGCTGGCTGGCTGGTTCTCGCATCGACCAGTGTTGGCATTGGAAACCAGTATAAAGGAAGAAGTGGAGGGGCGGAGGGCTCTCTGTTTATCGAGCTCACCCAGAATTTATCTTCCTGGCCCGCCTCCCCTATAGATAGTCCCTTTTATTCTCGTTTTAAGCCTCACAAATCAACCTTTCTCTCTTTGTTTCCTCTACTCTTTCACTCGTCATTGCCTCTTCCCTGCTCAACTTTTTTTTCTTGCCTCTATCGACTCTTAAAACCTTCTGTCTTGTTTCTTTTCTCTCAGTTTCTCAGCCGCACATGTATACTCCTCTTCCTCTTTTTTTTTTTTTCATCTGCTCCACTATCTTCATCACTTGTATCACTGACTTCTTGCGTCTCTTTCTTCTCCACTTGCCTTCACACGAACACACTTTTCTTTGCCAGGTTCTTAGTCTCACACCCGGTTCGCTTTTCTATTCTGGTCTTCTCTTTCCTTATCACTATTTTCATTTCCAACTTCTTTTCCCAGTCCCCTTCGTCTCTTCTTTTTCCTTTCCCCCACAAGCACAGTGTTCAATTTTCCTCCGTTCCTCAACCTCACACACCATTCCTCCTCTTCCTTTCCCCCCTCCTCTACTCTTCTCTCTCATCGCTCCAGCTTTATTGTGCCGCAAATTTCTTTCACATTCTTTAACATCTTTTCTCTCTCCCATATAGATCCTTTCCCTCGTTTCTCAGCTTTACAACCTCCGCTTCCACCTACTCTTCTTCCAACCTCCCCTCTTACTGACCCTCATCCTTCTACTCACTTTTTTAGGTTCCCCTCTAAACCTCTTTTATATCTCACCGCTTGCTCTGCCAACTCCTTTCCAATCAACTGCCATCTATCAGTCCTTCTACATATAGTATCTTTTTCCTCCATTTCTCAGCCGGACACACACTCTTTTCCTTTCCCTCTTCTACATCACTTAAGCCTCCAATTTCTTCTCCATCCTCTTTCATTTCTTTTTCCTTCTCTCGCCCCCAAACAGATCCACCAGTTTATATTCTGCCTCTGAATATTCATAATAATCCTCTGAATCATTCGCATCTTCCCAAGACATATTTCACCCACTCATTTTTCTTACAAAGCAGTCTTTATTATTGCTAGAAACATATACGCTTCAAGCTCAGCTCGGTATTCCGTATTTTCATTTTAACACCCAGTTCTAATAACTGCACGTCAAAGAATGTTAAAAGCGTGCTGGCTGACCTTCATGCCGGGGTAAAGTTAAAACGCTGAGCTCGGTTTTTGCACACCTAGTTTGGTTAAAGTTGATACCATGTTACGCATACAACGAAAACGCTAAAACTAATCTTTGTACTACTAGGAAGCGTAGTGAGTAGTACGGGCGCTACCCAGACAACTCATTAAGTATGCAGTAGTTCCAATAAACTATGAAATGCCAGACCACTTGTGAAAATATGTGCAATAAAATTTACGAATGAGCAGAGGAACCTTCCCAACGAGATACGTCTATACAAGAATCCGGCACACATATATTTCTTTAGACTCCCAAGTATATCCTTTTCACAGTGTACCCCGAGAGTGCTCGAGGGGCAAAAAAGGATTACCAGAACTTTACCGCTGGCACCATCCATGCTCCTACCTCCTCAGCATGACACACCAGGACCACTAACACATTCATGCCTCTCTATGCACGCATGAATCAGTGACGGGCTCCGAGGTCACGTCATTTGCCAAGTCTCTTTTTGCAGCTCACCAGCAGCAGGGCAGTTAAAGACTTAGACACAAGGATGCTCAACAGCCATATAAAGTAAATAACACAATGCCAAACATCTAATCAGATCAGTAACTACCCAGCTTTCTGCTCAAAATTACTTCGGCGAGTCGTGGATGTAATTTTCAGGATGGGAGCTGAATAATATCCTAACAACGGGAAGGAAATTGTTATATGTTGTACGTATCAAATATACCACAGGAAGTCTTGAGCCACAATGACTGAGCGGGTAGCAAAAAGAAAAATATCGCTGAAATGCTTGGTGAAAAAGACGTCGTTCTATATTTACACCGGGTTCCATGTTGGCGCTATTACGGTGACGACTCCCTCGTTCACAAAAGGAAAGGTGTGGCGTGTTGGCGGCTACTCAAGGACGGGTAACAATGCCAGTCTATAATTATATGGAACAGACGACCCGTCACAGCACCAGATATACAAAGACATACGCTCGGTGATGCGCGCGGTAAAGAGCTTAACGTCAGATTAGGAAGCATTAACACAGATTCCCGTGACAATACGCTGCTGATTACGCTTGATAAAATGAGCAATACAGTAATGAGGATCAGGTGCGCTAAGCTACCTAATTTTTATGTTGCAAGAGAGTGGTAATGACGATAATGGCCTTGATTACTCTAATAATGCCTCGATGGAGCTGTGTACACACTGATGACACGGACGCGACATGTTATTTGTACTTTATGGAACGCAATGATAACATGAAAGACTGAGCATTCACATCACACACACACACACACACACACACACACACACACACACACTGCACAGCTCATAAAGGTAATAATAAAACAAGGATCGCAGCACACTACTCACTAATCCTCACCTGGACTGTCGTTTATGAGGCGTCACGAAGGTAACATTTCCCCATTAAAAGAAAAGAAGCTTCCCTGTCTCCATAACAAGTCTTGTACATTCTCTCCTCCCTTCCCAAGCCATAACATAGATAGCATAATCGCATGTTTTGATGCTATTATGAGCACCAATGGTTTCTGGCGCTTGCCTGGTGTGTGTGTGTGTGTGTGTGTGTGTGTGTGTGTGTGTGTGTGTGTGTGTGTGTGTGTGTGTGTGTACCTTACTTTTCTTTATATATTTATCATCGTATTAAACTAAATAAAAATGGTCTATGTAGGCACAATATACAAGAGCACCAAACAACAATATAAAGCACAACAAAATATTAATTAGATTATATATTTTTTACAGCTGATATGTTCAAATCTTTACATACGTACTTACACAATCGGATCAACAAAAACACCATCAAAAACTTCGAGAATAATGTTATGAAATTTACAAACTACGCAATACGTAATAAAGCAATTAATTAGTTTTTTTACGCAAAGCTGCTCAGTGTACTGGCAGAAGCAGTAAGATTTTTTGGTATGTTAACTTTGCTGATAGGCAAAAAATAGTATTTTTCGTTTTAGTCTAAAAAGTGAGACAAAGTTTTGGCAAATGAACAATCATATGAATCTTCTCTCTCTCTCTCTCTCTCTCTCTCTCTCTCTCTCTCTCTCTCTCTCTCTCTCTCTCTCTCTCTCTCTCTCTCTCTCTCTCTCTCTCTCTCTCTCTCTCTCTCTCTCTCTCTCTCTCTCACCAAACCACCCACTCACCCACCCACACCCTCACCCAAAACCACATCCACAACAGACACCGAATATAACACATCAACAAAAGTGAGCCTTACGACCAAGGCTCTTGAAAGTATCGGCCACCAACGGAGTGCACAGCATTTTAACATCTCCAGCCTTTTCCATACAATAAATTTAAGCATACCTTTCCATGTATCAGCAGGTTACAGGCACTTCTCGGCATAGGATGCTGGCTTGAGTATGGTTTCAGCGTCAGCTGCACCCGTCGTGCCAAGAAAAGAATAATCTATAAGTGAGCAGTAAACGAGCAAACATATTTTCAACATTATATACTTGACTTGATTTGTAATCAATAATTGCGACGATAGTATTACTTACATTTTCGTTCCGGAAGACGCAAACACTCTGTTAAGGAAGCAAAATAGCTGTAATGCTCGCGTCGACAAATAGATGATTTGGGGATACTGACAGCGGCCATCTTCGTCTTGTGTTGTTCTTCCTTCAAGTAGCCAATCAGGAGTCTTCAACTTGAGACCGAAACCGAAACGCGCCGAAAGTATTAAGACATTACATAATACTTACATTTACGCTGCGTTGTCTCGTTTTGCGGCGCGCCGTAGCCATTACTTACCTGAAAGGAAAAATAAGAAACAATATAACACACAATAACAATGTACACTACAAATTGTTATGCAGCTAAACCAAACTAAACCAAACAGTCTGCCCCAATAATCTGTTGAGAAGTAGCATTATTAATGAGAGAGAGAGAGAGAGAGAGACGGGGGAGGGGGGTTTCATGTGCATACATGGATCATTTAGGTCTCTCATAACAGAAGGCGTGTAGGTCACCTCATCCCAACTACATTCCACGTAGGTAAATCATCACATCATAAGATAGAAATGTTAAAATACTTGTTATACATAATTACAACAAACAGTAAATCTTTCTCGTGTTAAAAATGCAATGATATGTACATCTAATGGAAAAATTATCTGAAATTAACTTGGCATATTTTAAATTAATGCATTTATGACTTCCTCGTTTTTCAAAGCAGTGAATCTATTTCAAAAGTAAAGCTCACATTGATATTATCAGTTCTCTCTCTCTCTCTCTCTCTCTCTCTCTCTCTCTCTCTCTCTCTCTCTCTCTCTCTCTCTCTCTCTCTCTCTCTCTCTCTCAAAACGTAAAGAGTAATACATAAATTGGATTTTTACAATAAGTTCCTACTAAATTGCGTGTTTTAACTTTCTGGTAAAACGAAAAGTAGTAGTAGTAGTAGTAGTAGTAGTAGTAGTAGTAGTAGCAACAGCAATTATAGCATAATAATAATAATAATAATAATAATAATAATAATAATAATAATAATAATAATAATAATAATAATAATAATAATAATAATAATAATAATAATAATGTGTGTGTGTGTGAAGTGTGTGGTGTGTAATAATATGTGTGTGTGTGTGTGTGTGTGTGTGTGTGTGTGTGTGTAAAATCTTTACTAGTATTATTATTTTATCATTATAAATATCATATTCATCAGCATCATACTTTTACTACAACTAATAATAATGTGTGTGTGTGTGTGTGTGTGTGTGTGTGTGTGTGTGTGTGTGTGTGTGTGTGTGTGTGTGTGTGTGTGTGTGTGTGTGTGTGTATATAAAGTGTGTATACAATAACGATAATAATAATAATAATATATATATAAGATATATAATAATAATATATATATATATATAATATATATATATATATATATATATATATATATATATATATATATATATATATATATATATATATATATATATATATATATATATATATATATATATATATATAATGTATATATGTGTGTCCAAACGTAAACATCATTTTGATAGCTTTAGTAACAGCTCTTAGCTAAAAGGTTACTGATTTAATAATAACTGTAGCTTTTCGTTATTTACGTCAACATGAAAGTACACTAAACATTTTCTTCCTATAACATCTACAACATATTGTAATTATATCCTTCTATCTTTAAAAAAAAGATAAAACATAGCACAAGTTTTTTTTTTTTCGTTTTGCCTAAACTACAACTTTTATCCATCAATGCATATCACGAACGCCCTTAGTCTCCTGCTTTGTAGAATGCTCGCGTCGACAAATAGATGATTTGGGGATACTGACAGCGGCCATCTTCGTCTTGTGTTGTTCTTCCTTCAAGTAGCCAATCAGGAGTCTTCAACTTGAGACCGAACCGAAACGCGCCGAAAGTATTAAGACATTACATAATACTTACATTTACGCCAGTGTTGTCTCGTTGTCTCGTTTTTATGCGCCGTAGCCTGTCAGCCATTACTTACCTGAAAGGAAAAATAAGAAACAATATAACACACAATAACAATATACACTACAAATTGTTATGCAGCTAAACCAAACTAAACCAAACAGTCTGCCCCAATAATCTGTTGAGAAGTAGCATTATTAATGAGAGAGAGAGAGAGAGAGAGAGAGAGAGAGAGAGAGAGAGAGAGAGAGAGAGAGAGAGAGAGAGAGAGAGACGGGGGGGGAGAGAGAGAGAGAGAGAGAGAGAGAGACGGGGGGGGGGAGAGGGGGGGGGGGTAGTTTCATCTGCATACATGGATCATTTAGGTCTCTCATAACAGAAGGCGTGTAGGTCACCTCATCCCAACTACATTCCACGTAGGTAAAACATCATCACATCATAAGATAGAAATGTTAAAATACTTGTTATACATAATTATAACAAACAGTAAATCTTTCTCGTGTTAAAAATGCAATGATATGTACATCTAATGGAAAAATTATCTGAAATTAACTTGGCATATTTTAAATTAATGCATTTATGACTTCCTCGTTTTTCAAAGCAGTGAATCTATTTCAAAAGTAAAGCTCACATTGATATTATCAGTTCTCTCTCTCTCTCTCTCTCTCTCTCTCTCTCTCTCTCTCTCTCTCTCTCTCTCTCTCTCTCTCTCTCTCTCTCTCTCTCTCAAAACGTAAAGAGTAATACATAAATTGGATTTTTACAATAAGTTCCTACTAAATTGCGTGTTTTAACTTTCTGGTAAAACGAAAAGTAGTAGTAGTAGTAGTAGTAGTAGTAGTACTAGTAGTAGTAGTAGTAGTAGCAACAGCAATTATAGCATAATAATAATAATAATAATAATAATAATAATAATAATAATAATAATAATAATAATAATAATAATAATAATAATAATAATAATAATAATAATAATAATAATAATAATAATAATAAGTAACTAGAAATAATAATATTTGAAATTATTATTATTATTATTATTATTATAAATATCATATTCATCAGCATATGTATTGCTACAATAATAATAATAATAAATAATAATATGTGTGTGTATATGTGTGTAATAATAATAATTAATAATAATAATAATAATAATGTGTGTAATAATAATAATAGTATTAATAATAATATATAATAATAATAATAATAACAATAATATATAATAATGATAATAATGTAATATATATATATATATATATATATATATATATATGTATATATATATATATATATATATATATATATATATATATATATATATATATATATATATATATATATATATATATATATATATATATATATATATATATATATATATATATATATATATATATATATATATATATATATATATATATATATATATATATATATATATATATATATATATATATATATATATATATATATATATATATATATATATATATATATATATATATATATATATATATATATATATATATAACGAAAGAAAACTTTCAATTCGTGTCCAAACGTAAACATCATTTTGATAGCTTTAGTAACAGCTCTTAGCTAAAAGGTTACTGATTTAATAATAACTGTAGCTTTTCGTTATTTACGTCAACATGAAAGTACACTAAACATTTTCTTCCTATAACATCTACAACATATTGTAATTATATCCTTCTATCTTTAAAAAAAAAGATAAAACATAGCACAAGTTTTTTTTTTTTTCGTTTTGCCTAAACTACAACTTTTATCCATCAATGCATATCACGAACGCCCTTAGTCTCCTGCTTTGTAGGATTTTCATGACAACCCAAACAAGTCAGTAGTGTAAAGTTAGCTTTGGAAATCCTCTGTTCACTCCTTGATCTCGGGCCCTTCCCCTCTTCTTTCCACTCTACTCCCTCTTATCCGTCCATTTCCCCTCTCCTATCCTCTTCACACAGACACCTTCCCTTTCTTTTCGCTGTCGAAAGATTTAAGGAATAAAAAGGGAATTAAGAGACATCACCCTGAAGTGTTAGTGATGCTGCACGAAATAATGAACTTAGTAAGAAAATATCAAGCTTTTGAAGAGGAAACACACGAACAATAAAATCAAGAACCCTTTTAACCCTGGACAACCCATTGGCAACGAGGTGCTTCAGTTCCCCTCTGTTCCCTTCCCCTCGGGTCATCGGCTCCACTTTCAAAGAAGGGTCAGGAGGCAACCCTCTCGCCCTCACGGCCTCCGCCTTTGGCTCTTCCCTGCGCGGTGGTGATGCTCCGCCCAAACAAAGTGTTGCGTAAATGTGAATCTCCGGGTAACAAACCTCGGCTTCATGACGAGCCAATCAACAATGATCATTAAGAGCACCAATTTCATCACCAAGTCTCTCTCTCTCTCTCTCTCTCTCTCTCTCTCTCTCTCTCTCTCTCTCTCTCTCTCTCTCTCTCTCTCTCTCTCTCTCTCTCTCTCTCTCTCTCTCTCTCTCTCTCTTAAGCACACACGCATGAATGCACAAACGCGCTCGCGCGCATAGATACACACACACACACACACACACACACACACACACACACGCACGCACGCGGACACACAAATCACTCCCTACGTCTGTATGTGTTGTTAACAAAGCATTCGATTTAGTGTGAGATTATATCAGTTTCATTTTGTAATTCTCTATTTCCATTATGCACTCCAATGTTAATGGCATTATTTCTAACATCAGCTGACAAAGTTCATGTGGAAAGCTCCAAAATTTCCTGAAACCACCTCTCAAAAAGTCATTATTATTTTTTTTTTTTTACATAACAAATAATATGATCCACAGGAGCTACCTTGTGTAGGGCGTCTGGCCTATTGTAGTCTCCTTATGTTCTTGTGGTATCTTCATGTAAATATTTCTCCACAAAGCTTTATTTGACTCATTTATAAACTAAACTTGTGTTTTCTTGTCATTACTTAACTTTATATAAAACTGCTGTCACGATTTTTTTACAAGATTTGTTTAAAATTCTCTGATTAGTTCATCAATTCTTTTTCCACGCCAAGCAAGCCTGGCTTTAATTTCTCACGCGCTATTCGAATATGGCCTATGGGAGTCAGTACCCAGCCCATTCAACGAATCATCATATCCTCTGTTTTGTCGATACTGAATACTTTTGGAAACCTCGATGATGGAGACTGCGGTAACCGAGTTGGCACAGTCAGCTTTCCTTGTACTGTACTTTCTCTTTCTTACGAGAAACCCTTTTAAAGAAGGGTGTCTGAAGACACCTATACAGTTTATTTGATTATTATGTGCTAACTTCTAATTTCTTTAAGGGATTAGCATGTCTCGGACATTTTTTTCTTTAACATTTGGTCTATCTTTATTGATAAATGAAAGTGCTGAGGCTATAGATTCAGATTTACCTATGGCTTCAAGGATGAGGAGACGGAGGTGTGCGCAATGGCAACACGCAGGACAAATTAGTTGATTGTGACTCTTCCCACGAATCGTGCGTCCACGGACAGAATACTTTCCCCGCGTGTGCGGGGGCGCCTCCCACGCAGCAGTCTAAATAGCAAAGAGTCAAAGGGTAGTCAGTGCATCGATTTACCTCCTTTCACTGGATGTCTTCAGCGTCGTACGCACCAATTCAAAGTATATTACTTTTAAACTTTCCTCATTCTTACTGTTCTTCTGACCTACTTTTAACGGCACAGCTTCACCCTCACCTACACCCAGCACTGCTTTGCCTTGTCAAAGAATTCGACTTACCGATACTGGATCGCTTTTGCTGAAAAATTCCTACTTAGAAACCTTCATTTCATTATATAATCTAGCGATAATTTACACATTAAACGATTTATTAACTTTCCCTTTTCATATTATGGAGCAAAGGGCAGAACTGACACTAGCTGAGCCCATACATCTTGTCATCTAATAATATTATGGAAACCTAAGGAATTGTATTTGATTTGAGTTACTATCACTCAGCCATTAGGTGACAAGTGTAAATGATTTTAGGAATGTCTAAGGGAACCTATTCGTACGACGGGAATATTTACTGGGCCGGTGTGTCATTTTAACAAGGACTGGCAAGAACTGTGGCATGTGTAGTTACAGGTGACTGAAACAATAAAACATAGGAGCATATATTTTTGGAGCCATGCCTTTTGTTGCTCATAAATCATGTTCACTAAAAATAACTGTGGACGTTCAAATATTGCATTCATGAAAAATGTGCTTCACGGCCGTATTTCAACGGGGGTCCACCAACCCCCAGGCCAAGACTAGCACCAGGGAGAGGAAGGTGCAAGGGGGTAGGGTGGCTGTAACCTGACCTGAGAGACCCGCAGCAAGGACTAGCGCAACCCTCGGCTCCATGTGGCTTCTATGAAACATGAGGAACATCGTCCACAGCCCCGCATCCATGTAACACCTCCGTCACATGCTTCACCTGTAAATACTAGCTTAAATTCTTTTCTGTTTCTATCCGCAAAAAAAGGGAGCGCAAGTGAGAAAAAAAAACAGCAGCACTGCTCTCACAGAAGGCTAGGTCAGAATAAAATATAAAAAAAAGGTAATATGTCTGGAAGGATTTGTCGAGTTGTCAGGTACAGAAATTGAGTTTTTGAGTACCCACTTTATTATAATAAATGCAAATATAAAAGAGAGATCGTTCACAGAGAAGGGAGAGGCAACTGTCTGCTGCCACTGGAGGGGCGTGTCCAGGCGGGGTCTGGCATAAAGGCCCATAATTATATTACCTGATGGAGCAGGCGGCGGCTACCACCTGCCTGACATTAACGTGGAGTGTTCCTCCCTGCAGACTAACTCTGTCCCCACAGTGCTGCCTCTCTCTGGTGGTTTTGGTCTTGTTGTTGTTGTTGTTGTTGTTGTTGTTGTTGTTGTTGTTGTTGTTGTTGTTGTTATTGTTGTTGTTGTTGTTGTTGTTGGTGGTGGTGGTGGACGTGGTGGTGGTGGTGGTGGAAGTGGTGGTGGTGGAAGTGATGGTGGTGGTGGTGTTTTTAGGTGCTGTCTATAGCGCCGGTAGGCTGTCTTGAGGGGCTTCTTGGACGGCCCCAGCCCAGCAGGCGAATTTTATTTATAGTGGGTGCCGTGATGTATGACTCTTGCTTAGCCCATGCTGTTGTTGTTGAGGTAGGGGTCAGGATGGTAGAAGTGGTGGTGTGGATATGTTGGGTTACTGGTAGGTAATAGTGGCTTGATGATGATGGCGATGAAGATACTTATGGTGGTGAAGATACGGAAGGGGTGGAGGAGGAGGGGAAGGAGGAGGAGGAGGAGGAAACATGGAAAACATGGAAACATGGAAATACAGCATCAGAAACCCTGCTGGCTTGTCACGAGGTTGCCCGCTTTAGGAATTTAATCTGCTCTACAGTCGCTTGGTGCCCGCAGAGCAGATGAAAGCACTTTGGTATTCAGTTCACTCCTGACGCGGCAAAATAGCGGTCGATTCGATTTTGAAAAGAGTTGATGGTATTCGCACTTACTACTTCTGAGGGAAGATTGTTCCAATGACGAATGACTCGGTTTGAGAAGAAACTCCTGCCAATGTCTGTATTATATCGCCTCGCTTGAATTGGCAGACTGGTTATTTCTAGTTCTTAAATTGTGTTGCTTTCAAAAAAACTTGCAGTGGTCGACGTTGCTGAACTTCATCAGGTACTTGAAGACTCGAATCATATCCCCTCGCAGGCGTCTCTTTTCCAGCGTAAAGAGGTTGAGTCGCTTGAGTCGTTTCTCGTACGGTTGAGCCCTCAAGGTTGGAATCATTTTCGAAGCGCGGCGTTGAACCCTTTCTAATAATCCAATGTCTTTCTTGCATGTAATTATGGGACCAGAACTGTACTGCATATTCGTGGTGAGGCCTTACCATTGAATTATACAAGGATAATATTACATCTGAGGAGGAGAATACTAACAACAACAGCTACAATATCATCATCATCATCATCATCATCATCATCATCAGCAGCAGCAGCAGCAGCAGAAACAGCAGCTGCAGCAACGACAAGCTTAGATGCTCGCAAATTCCTCTTCAACCTTCACAGGTCTTGTTGACCCTCTCATTAAATATTAACTCTCCATACGAAGAAGAGAACAGCAAAGTGATGGACCTGTACAAATCTAGGACAAACGATAACTTCAAGGAAACTTTACAAGCGAGGAAAGTGCAAGCCTAAACTGGCCTCATATCAAGCTATTAGTCTAGGGGAAACATTAAGGATACATCAATTATCACCGTAAAAAATCATAAAGCTGTAGTAATGTTGAGCAGAATCTCCGACAGTTGCTCTCTTCAGTGACTGGTTCATAGCTTCGGGTGAGTGGGAGGAAACATAGTGTTGCTTATTTGGGCAAATAGAGCGACTGTAGCAGACCCTAGCCAAAGTGACCATACTCATTTGTTTAAGGTCTAAAAAGAATATCAATGTTAAGGCGACTCTACCCTTATGATTCTCAAAGACTAGCGGGTAGCAGAATAACCAATGTTTGGCGCCAATAATATACAATTCTATTGGACTAAAATGCCGTAAATTTACCTATACCTAGACGCAAATAGCCTATTAATACAGGCTACTCGGAGGCATCAAGGGGATAAGCAGTTTGACTTTACTAGGCTAACCCCAGAGATTATAGGGTACTATAGGTGACCATGGAGGGGGGGGAGGGGGGGGTAACAGCCAAACAATTATGGTTCATATGATAGCAGCTATCACCCTCAGCCAGATTTGCCTCCTCCTGGCTTAACGATTACACAGCAAAGCCAGTGCCACCGGCTGATGTGACCTGCACGAATACACAGCCCTCGAGTGATTAATCAATCTCAGCGTGGACCACTGAAGCAAAATCATTTTCTGCTCTGAAGCCAGGCACCGAAGAAAGACAGGCATCGGCTTTTCTGTCTCTTGGCAAACGGAATACACTCAGTATTTGACATGAGCTAAACAAAAGAAAAATATATACATATAATTATCTAAACAGTGCCAAGAACGTGACTGTCTTGGAGGCTGTCGGCTTCCTCCATCATTGTAACACCACGGTGGAACTCAAATGCTGGCAAGTATGTGTGTTCATTACCTGAACAAACAGTCTGGATTATTCTGTAAATCCAATATTGAGACTTGAAAACGACCTGTATACTATCTTGCCAGCGTTGACCCTGTGATTTAATAAACTCAACGTCCGCCCACCTCCCACTCCTGTGGTGCTTACTTGGGGAATAAATTCACAAACAAGAGAAAAGGATGCAGTAAAAATGTACAATAAAATGAATTACAATCCATCTATGCAATATATAATCCATGCATGATCAACGAAAAAATCACGACGAGTGCTAATAAAGCCAAATATTTATGTCTAGGATTATCCGTCAATCCAAAGCTTTAAAGTAAAAACGTAGGTGGAAATTATACACGCGGTAAAAAAGAGTATTCTGAGCTTGGCAACAGCACAAAACAGAATAAACACGTAGTGCAGAGTCATAAAGGAGAATACACGCTGGTAATCCAGATGTATACATAATCACCTAAGTGCTCGGTGCTGTATTAACACTCTCTCTCTCTCTCTCTCTCTCTCTCTCTCTCTCTCTCACACACACACACACACACACACACACACAGACACACACACACACACACACACACACACACACACAGTGGAACATCATAAATCTTAAAGAAAACGCTTTATGCAATAGGAAAGGCTGGCCAGCGGAGTCTAGTTACATAATTATTTCTTTCGGAAACCAGTTTTTACACATTTCCTTCCTGAAAAGAAAGGAAAGAGGTATAAACTGGTTCAAGAATAGGGTAGTGCATCCATGAGTGGGGCAAATTGGGCAGATATAAAGTTGATCCACACGAGATTCAAAGTTTTAAATGGAGGTTGGGTAGATTGATGAATAAGGAGAGGAGTTGGTGAATAACCGATTCTCAGGAGCTGCCTTGAATATAATACTGTAGATAGGTAGATAGATAAATAGAGATATAGATACAGATAGATAGGTAGATATATAAATAGATAAATATATACGAAACGAATGCATGTGAATGAAAAATAGTACATAATGAATATAAAGTAATACATTGAAATTCTGAGTAACAAGTAAATGTTTCAAAATAACATGAGCATATACAGAACACAAAAGGTCATCCAGGACGATTTGGGGAAAAAAAGAAAACAAAATACGCCACATGACATATCAACGCCCTTTTAAGGAAAACAGCAATGAATGATAAAAACAGGGGTTCTGACCTTTTACATGTGGATAAGGAAATTAGATATTGAAACCTTAAATATACTATTCCTGGTACGCATGAAGATTACTCATATTCAGTATGCCATTTACATTACATCTCCTTTTTAGTATTTTATTTATTTTTCTAACACTCTGCATCCATAGAGCGAGGACTATTAACAACAGCTTTCAGGCAGTATTAAAATAAATACACAAAATACAAAGAAAAAAACACATAATGGTTTAATAGCCTCTTTCAAAATTCCAAAGAAATTAAAAAGGGAATATTTTTTTCTTCATAAAAGAGTGAACAGCTGCACCATGGGCTAACATTTGCAACTGTCCTGCTTTTTACGAAGAGTGAACAATCGAGTAATTAGGGATGCATTGGCTAAATTTAGGCGTTCGTTAATCGTTCGCTGATATCAAAGACATAATTCATCTGAGTAAAAAAACAAAAAAACATGTGCATGTTGTTTATGGCAGATGTTTATTATTAATTACCACGTAAGCCCATTGGGTAATGTGTGTGGAGTTAATGTTTAATGGAGATTTTCCTGCTAACACATTGTTATTCAAGTATTCATACAGAAGGCTTACGGTTCATAATGTCAAGTTGGGTACTGATAGGGTACAGCGCAGGCGAGATTATATTAGGTTAATCTGGTTACTCGTCTGAGTTGCTTTGGGAGAGATGTTTATACGGCAAAGTAATCTCCAGCTCATGCAGGGTAGTTTTCATCGCGTTTATTTGCGTAACACACGCCATGTAGCTTCTACCTTACTCGTGTAATTCTCCTGCAACGCACACAAATAGAGCCACTCACCCTGCTACTCGACAAAACACACACACACACACACACACACACACACACACACACACACACACACGTTTGTGTGCATAGATATAATATATATATATATATATATATATATATATATATATATATATATATATATATATATATATATATATATATATATATATATATATATATATATCTATATATATATATCTATCTATCTATTATCTATATTATCTTCTATCTATCTATCTATCTATCTATATCTATATCTATATCTATATCATATATATATATATATATATATATAGATATATATATATATATATATATATATATATATATATATATATAGAGAGAGAGAGAGAGAGAGAGAGAGAGAGAGAGAGAGAGAGAGAGAGAGAGAGAGAGAGAGAGAGAGAGAGAGAGATATATATATATATATATATATATATATATATATATATATATATATATATATATATATATATATGTGTGTGTGTGTGTGTGTGTGTGTGTGTGTGTGTGTGTGTGTGTGTGTGTAAATATATATCCATCCCGTCTTTATTTTTATTTATTCCATATATTTACTTATTTACGAATTTATTCATAAATAACCTAACCTTTCCAATTTATTTATTAATTTTCATATATTCCAATTCATATCACGGAGCAGGTTTTCTTAAGCCAGCTATCATAAATCTCCGTCAAACAACAGTTTAGCAAACCAAAACTCTTTCCTTAATTACACACAAAAAAAACTTACTTTTCAGCAAAATTACCTCTGCTGCATCAAATGTTCGTTACCGTTCCTCATGAAGGCAATTGCCCGTGGAGACTAGGTGCCTCCATCACTCGCTGCAGCTCACTAGGAAAAGTTATGTAACCACGGGGCTTTACAGCAGACGTAATATTCATCTCCACATTAACCGAGATCACGTCAGGTAAACAATAGTGTGTAGAATAGTTAATCTGATTACAACTTAACTTAATTTCCTTTTCATGATCTTACCGTCATCCTGGGTATTTAATTAACATCGCAATCCAGTCCTCTCTTATTGATGCAAAGTCGCAAATAAAAGATTCAAACCAACCCCATGATTTCTATTACCAACCTTGGGCCTTTGATTTGGCCAACAGCAAGCATTCCAGCATCGCTTCGTCGCTGGTGCTTCATTAACCCACTGACCGTGAGCCTCGCGAAGATCAATACGTCAAGGTAGGCGTCCTACATGATCTCACGTCTGCTGCTGCTGAACAGCCTTGTGGCTGCATGGCCAGGAAGTTCGTTCGCCGCCTCAAAGAAAGCCTCAGCAGGGGGTGGCTGAGTACAATCATGCGAAGATTTCTTACATACAAATTCATCGCAGGCTAACCCCACGTTATCATTTCGTTAGAGATTTATTTTTTCTGGTTGAAAAATTAGTCACGATTAAGGATATGAAATATGAAAACGTGAGAATTAACGGCGCTGTCACCTAAAAAAAGTAACCGCTCGCTCAGCACTTCAGTACATCAGGCAAGGTAATGTATCCGACCTTTGCCACTCCAACGGTGCTCCTAAAATTAAACGTGATTTATATATTTTTTGAGGGAGCAATTAACTGAAAATGGTGATCGAACTCGAATGGTTTACTTACATACACATCGAAAGTTCTCAAAAATGAATATGCAATTCATTAAAAAAGTATATGTGCCTCATACGAACCACCTTACTATGACATCAAAAACAAGCTAGCGCCAGTGTAGCTGTGGTGATAACATTCCCGGAACACATTAAAGACAAACTCAGCCGTTTGTTTAGGATATCGTGTGTGGTGCTTCATGAAGGCAAAGCAAAAACATCCTTTTATCACAGCCAAAAGCAGAATGTACACCAAAAGGACGTCTCTTTCCCGGCCATGGAGACGGAAATAGGCCGTATTCCTGTACCTTTACCCTCGATGGGTAGCGGGAGCAGAGTAATTAGAGTCTCGCCTTCAGCTTCCAGTGCGTGGCGAGGCAGCGAGACGGCTCGGCATTCCTTCAAAACACAGGCAGCCTGTCAAGGGCGGACATGGCGCTCCATCACTGACAAAAGTCAACAGTTTGCTTCCGTTATATATGCTTGGATTTTTTGGTACAAGCATTCATGCTAATTTCAATGAAGCTGCAGTCTATTGCAGTTAAGGCAGTTTCAGTAGCAAAGTTTTACAATTGTAAAACTAGAGCGTGTCTCTCTAGACTAAAAGGTTACGCAACAGATTAACGTGGGGGATGAGGAGTGTGCCTAACGCAAGTCTGACATAAAACCTGAATTACCCGTCTTTCACACCAGTTCGAGGCTGCAGCCTGAACCGGCCCATTAACGTTCCCATTACAAGGCTCGGTAGGTGGTCTCCTGTCGGTGAAGGTTCATATTACTGGTGGAGGCGGGGGGCTGTGCTGCGCTGCGTCCGCTCTCCCACCTGCTCTATTCTGGCTTGATTTATTTCACGTTTTTCCTGCGAGTATTTACATGACGGCAGAAGCGAGGACACAAGTTCAACCCTTTCGTCTGTTTCCTCGCCAGTTTCACTAGCCAGTTAGTTACATTCACTTTCATTTTCCATGCAGGCCCCATCACTCACAGGAGCCTTGTCACTGACTCCCCTTTGAGACAAGTACACGGTGCAAATGATGAAAGGAGCCACTTAGTTTAATTTCTCCATGACTTGTTATTCATCACTCACAAACAAAGGGCTTGCACATCGTTAGCGACCCATGAAGTGTGTGTGTGTGTGTGTGTGTGTGTGTGTGTGTGTGTGTGTGTGTGTGTGTGTGTGTGTGTGTGTGTGTAATAATAATAATAATAATAATAGACCTGTACAAGTTAACAACCAGTATCAACAAGACCTAAACAAGTGTCTGGCCTTCAGATAACACTCTAAACCTTTTCTTTTACCACTGACTATTTTTTAATTGATTATTTATATTGATTTACATATAAATACGAGGAATAAACAAAAAATAATAACCCCCCCCCAAAAAAAGACCCCAAAAAACAAACAGCAGTGGGTTGTTTTTTTTAACGTTTTTTTTTCCAAACCCAGGTGTGTGTGTGTGTGTGTGTGTGTGTGTGTGTGTGTGTGTGTGTGTGTGTGTGTGTGTGTGTGTGTGTGTGTGTGTGTGTGTGTGTGTGTGTGTGTGTGTGTGTGTGTGTGTGTGTGTGTGTGTTGCTATGTCGGTATGCCCTACGTTCCCAAAGACTCCAAATTCACTGGGTTCGGGTAACAAGAAACCCTCCACACACAGCGGCAAGGGAGCCCAAATCACTCAACAAACAAACACGCGGCCATTACTTTCCCGGAGCAGCACACCCCATCATAACAGTGTGTCCCGGGGCGGCAGTGTGCACCAGGTCCCCTTCTCCCCTTCCCTCATTACACCCGGGAACACCATCACTCACGCCCGCCGCCTCCACCACTCCAGCTACACGTAATTACCCCCCAGACGATGCACGGCGTTCCTGATCACACTCCGCCGCAACCTTACTACAGGGAATGGCACACTGTACGTAAATTAGGTCAGCCGCTTCGCATCCCCCTCCCTTTCCTCCCTCATACGAGACAGTGATGCATGCCGACTTTTGAATATTTATGGCCACAGAGGTACTATAAACAACAGAGGAAAACAGAGGGAACCTAACTTTTCTTTCCTTTTATGGATTGCTACCGAAGAAGGCACAGCTCGCAGCGTCGCGTATCCCATCACCTTGACGTGAGACGGATGGCTTGGCCGGGATGGCACGGGTAGGGGAAGTTAAGGCATTTGTAAACAGTCTGAGAAATGAGACGCTCGTGAGGTAAGTGGTTTTGTTAGTGGTGGTGGGGGGGAGTGGCAGTGGTGGAGGTGGTGGTGGTGGTTTATGCGCGTGTATATACCGGAAAGCGACGGGAGGGCAAGATTTATGTTCTAGTTTTCGTAGGACGTGAATAGGAGACATCCGTCTGCAATAATTCAATGGGATGAAAACGAATTCACCCTCGACCAGATTCCTAATTTACCATGAAAGCAACACAAAGTAATCTTAAAACTCTCAGGAATGTGAAGCCCTGAAAGTTTAATAAAACTGACACAAAGAGAGAGAGAGAGAGAGAGAGAGAGAGAGAGAGAGAGAGAGAGAGAGAGAGAGAGAGAGAGAGAGAGAGAGAGAGAGAGAGAGAGAGAGAGAGAGAGAGAGAGAGAGAGAGAGAGAGAGAGAGAGAGAGAGAGAGAGAGAGAGAGAGAGAGAGAGAGAGAGAGAGAGAGAGAGAGAGAGAGAGTGTGTGTGTGTGTGTGTGTGTGTGTGTGTGTGTGTGTGTGTGTGTGTGTGTGTGTGTGTGTGTGTGTGTGTGTGTGTGCGAGTTGGTTTTAAGGTTACAAATTCCAACAATGCAGATCATCCACCACGTCTAAAGTCACTGTTTACAAAATACTTCTGACAATTTTACGAATGAATAAATCAGCGGCGGGAGTTAGAGGAGGCGGAGGGGGGAAGGGGAGGCGGGTTAGTGGGCATCCAGGGAAGCCCGAGGGTGACGTATTTCGTGAGTCGGGGTATTGGAGTCGAGCATTCGTCTTGGCGTGCGGAAGAAGCGACAGACTGCAAGCACCCTTCCCCGTATTTCATCTTTTCAGCAACCCAGAGTATGGCGGGTGGGGAGAGGCTGAAGCTGCTAAGGGCCGCTACAGGTCACACCAGGCAGGCCGTTATTATAATGGTTGTTATAATTATGGTTATTAATAATATTAACAAAATAATATGTTTGAAAGCAAGAAACTGTTACCTTTCGGCTTTAACCACTTCTAATCACTGAACGAGTTTTACCTGAGAGAATGATGCACGATCCCATTAAGGTTATCCTTCGATGAGTACCATTTCATTTTTCACAACAAAGTCCAACAATTAGTAGACGGCAACGCAATGACATCCACGTCATTACCGTTACCAGCGACTTTTTTTCTGGTTTTCGCGTGCGTTAACACAGGAGGAATTAATGAATGCCCCGCAGCGGACGATGCGCACTACAGATACGTTCCTCCTCTTTAAATTGATCGACCACGAGCAGACGCACAGGTGCACCGTAACTCAACACTCCGAACAATGAACAGACGTTGACCCCACCAACCAGACAAGTATTGATCGATCTAAGAAAACTTTATTTCAGTTCTAAACTTGCATGTAACACTTTCGAGGATACGAATCAGAGAGTACGCAAAAGATGTTGCAGCTTTTAAACCATAGAGTAGAGCGATACATGGTAATTTTGTTTCGGTCCATGTAACACTGTCGGCAAAAAAGGAAACATGGTGTAAGAAGTTCTAAAATGCTATAATTTGCGTAGGTAAGTAAAGCGCTGCCTCACGTTCAGGAGTACGCTACGAACAGACACGAGAAGACCTGGCGGTCTATGGCGAGGGTGTCTGCTTTCTACCGCTACTACTAGTGGTAGGACAAGATTGAATAGCTGAAGGTTCCTCCCCACCCACCTCTCCCTCCGGCATCGTGCCGGCAGGAAATAGTTAGAAGAGAACACCATGTGCCTTTATGGAAGAAAGGGACATGGAAATTTTACAGTAAAGAGAGAAATAAGAGGAAATTACTACCCTTAACTTACGCTACTGGTGACCTAAGCTGTGGGGGAAATTATTAAGTCGTCGGGTTGGCGCCGTGCTGCAGTGTGCCTGAAAAATACGAAAAGGGTCAGTAAAATCTTATATCCCTGAAGTACTTATCCAATGAAGACTTGAAGCTATTGATACTCTGTTCGCTAACTACTGACGGTGGGAGTCTATTCCAGTGATCGACGACTCTATTATTGAAATAACCTGTGCGCCAATGTGTTACGTCTGGTTCCCTTTAACTGCATACTGTTGCTGCGTGTTATGGTGTTGGAGTCTCTCTGAAATAGACTTTCTGATTTAATGTTTCCGAATCTATTAAGGATTCTGAACACTTCGATTAAGTCCCCTCTTACCCTTCGCTTTTTTAAGGAAAACATATCTAAACGCTGTAAACGCTCGTCATACGGCAAGTTACGGAACGCTGGATTTTTTTGGGGTTGCTCGTCTCTGTATCTTTTCTAGCAAAATTTGATCTTTGATATAATTCGGTGACCAGAACCGGACGGCGTATTCTAGATGTGGTCTTACAAATGCTGAATATAATCTCTTCATAAGTTCGGGTGATTTATAATCAAAGTTTCTTGAGATTAATCCTTACATCATATTGGCTTTTTTACTCGCCGCAGTACATTGATCGCTCATTTTGAGAGTGTTACTGATAATTACACCAAGATCTTTTTCTTGTTTTACTTCGCTGAGCTCATGTCCTTGAATCTGATATTTCAAGTTAGGGTTCTTTTCACCTATGTGCATTACTTTGCATTAATCTCAGTTGAAACACATTTGCCACTTGTCGCTCGATTCGGCAAGTCTTGTTAAATCTGATTGAATATCCTCGCAATTTTTACTGTTCGTTACCGTACCTCCTAATTTGGTGTCATCGGCGAATTTGGCTACTTTTGATTGGATATCAGTCTCTAAATCGTTCGTAAATAATGAAAAGTGGTGGCCCCAGAACCGATCCTTGTGACACGCCACTGGTTACGGGTTGCCAATCGGATGCTTCACCATTGAGAACTACACGCTGTTGTCTATCTGTGAGCCAGTCATGAATCCACGCGCACAGATGGTCACTTATACCGTGGGAACGCAGTTTTGAAATAAGCCTAACGTGGGGAACTTTATCGAACGCTTTCTGAAAGTCTAGGTAAATTATATCATATGGGGCTCGGGCGTCCCAGCTGGAGTATACGTCATTGAAGAGAGTTAATAAGTTGATGAGGCAAGATCGGTTACTACGAAATCCGTGCTGATTATCAGTTATCAAATCATTTGTTTCGAGGAACGTGATCACTTTATCCCTGATTATTTTTTCGAATAGTTTAATTAGGACAGACGTAAGGCTGATAGGACGATAATTACTGGCTTGTTTTTTATCTCCTTTTTTAAAGATCGGGGTAACATTGGCTCTTTTCCATGCAAGAGGCACGCTTGCCTGTGCTACTGACCTGTTGAACATTAACGTTATAGGTAATTCTAGCTGTTGGCTACATTCTCTTAATACGCGAGGAGATAAATTGTCGGAACCCGGATATTTATTTGGATCTATTTTTTGCAGGTACACACGCACTTCACTGATATCAATTTCGGTTAACGTAAGCTTATGCTCTTCGGGGCCTTGGAAAATATTCCTCGGGGCGGGGATCGATGTCATGTTCTCTTTTGTGAATACGCTACTGAAAGTTGAGTTGAGGACCGACGCCATCCCTTTATCATCGCTAACTGTGTCGCCATTTTCTAATAGTGGGCCGTTATTAATTTTAATAGTTTTTTCTTTCTTATGTAACTGAAAAATAATCTAGGATTCTTCTTAGCCTCAAGTGATATTTTCATCTCATACTCGCGTTTCTGTTTTCTGATTTTTTTTTCGCACTCTCTCTAGATGTTGATATAATTAGTATAATCCTGTGAATTGTGTGCCAGTTAATATTTCTAATACAATTTTCTTTATTTGACGATGATTTTCTGTAGGGAATTAGTCACCCACAACGGCTTGTGGTTCTCTGTCCTTCGTGGCTTAAGTGGGATGAAGTTATTTACGCTCGCTTAGATTTGTGCAGTGAAACGGTCATACAGTTCTTGAACGCTGACGTTATTGAGCAAATGGTTCCAATTTATTGATGCTAATTATTCTCTTAGCTCCATAAAATTCGCTTTAATACAGTTAGGTATTAAAAGTGAGTTTTCTTTTGCTTCTGTTTCAATATTTAAGACACATCTGATAATGTTGTGGTCGCTGCTTGCAAATGGCTCGCCGACCTCACAGGCATTAATGAGGTAACTGTCGGTCGTAAATACTAAATCAAGAATGTTGTTTCCCCGTGTCGGCGTGGTAACTGTTTGATAATGAAATGTGTCTTGCGCAAAGTTTACTAATCTAGAGCCTTCTCTGTCGCTAGAGAGGTTAGATCAGTTAACGGAGGGGTTATTAAAGTCACCGCATATTACCGCATTTCTATTTCCGATAATACTATTTGTTTCTGCGTAAAGATTTCCATCAATGTCTTCATTAGATTTAGGAGGTCGGTAAACTACGCCCAGAATATGCTTTTGCTTTTTAATCATCACTTGTACATATAAAGAATCATATGCCTCTGCCTCGGTTGTGTTAAGCTGAATGACTTATAAATTACTTCTCGCATATATTATTACACCATGGCATCACCCATCTTATGTAGACGACACTTAGCAAACGCATTGTAACCATTAATAGCCACTTCACTTAACTGATGCTTGTCGCGTGTATTCAACCATGTTTCTGTGATCAAAATGAAGTCGGATTTTTCAGAAATTACATGTATTATCAAGTGGCTACGCTTCTGAATAATGCTACGGGCATTTTCATAAAAGATGTTTAATTTATTCGCCAAGTGTGCGCCATATATCAAATGTATTTTCACTGGAATAGTGCGTCAGACCTGACTATTTACAACTACCTCTACCTCATCAACCACCTGTGTGGCTGTTGACCTGACCGCTACCTCAGTGCCCCTCACCTGTGGGTCTGGTGACCTGACGCCCTCCTCAGCACTACACGCCTCTACTCCCCCCCCTCACCTGAGACCTGACACTCCTACCTACGTGGACCTCACCGTCTGGGTGATGACTGCTGTAAGTCAAACACAGGAATCTCGCGGCTGCTGGTATCGTAACCTGACTCTGCGAACGGGTCGGGGGAAAAACCTAATTCACCTCCACTCAGTTGAGCTGACAGGGATCTTCAATTTTCTCTTCTTCCATGTTTTCCCTTTTTTTCCTTTTCCTTATTTTTTTCTGATGAATATTACATTTATCGAATGTTACCCAGTACTGAAATCGAACTAATGTGTTCTTGAATTATCATTATAATTATATATTCTGGGTGCGCGGACAGCGAGCGTTCATGGACATCCGCATATTCGACCCGATGGCTGCCTGTCACCGTGAGCTGCCCCTGGAAGCCGCCCACCACAGGAACGAGCAGGAGAAGACAAGGGCATACGGTGAAAGATTCCAACATGTGGGTCAGGGCAACTTCACCCCCCTCGCCTGTACCACATCCGGCGGGCTCGGTCCCAGGGCCCGATGCTTCTACGCACGACTCGCGGAACTAGTCTCAGAAAAGAAGCATCAGCCAAGGAGCCACGTTGTCGCCTGGATGAGATGTCGCCTCTCGTTCTCCCCGGTCAGGTCGGCCATCCCATGTCTCAGGGACACCAGAAACTCTGGCCCAAAAGCCACCAACATCTCCAATATGGACTATGAGGCCACAGTGGTGGAGAGTGACATTAGGGTGGGTCGGGAGTGACATGAGTAGGGAAGAAAAGGGAAATCTAGACGCAATAGATGATAAGGTGTTATGTATAGATTTAGTGCTCAGTAGTATTAGTGATATGGTTGGATGCCACACTCATTAGCGAACAGAGTTGGGGCTAATGACCTCCAAGCTATGGAGCCCTCCATAATTATGTGTCGGGAAAATAAACATGGGTGGAGGTATCTGTTAAAAGTAGTAGTAGTGGTAGTAGTAGTAGTAGTAGTAGTAGTAGTAGTAGTAGAAGTAGTAGTAATAGTCGAAGTATCTACGAAATTATCATTATCATTATTCATATTATAATTTTATACTTATTTTTTAGTAGTTTTCTTATTATAACCATCATCATCACTACTGTATCGTTATTATTACCAATTCTGCGTAGATTTTTAAAGCGAAAGCTTCAAATAATTACGAACGAGTCGTCACAGAAATACGAAAAACATTGGCACACCATCTCGTCAAAAAAAAAATCCTATTGCGTAAAAGCAAGCAGAATCGTGATATTCTATCAACTTGTTATTATTATTTTTTTCGTTCCCCTCGCTATTCCCTCAATATAATATAGTGATGTTCTGACTTTCTTTCTCCGTTTAATGGTATAGCCAAGAGATTTAATTTCATGATTCTGAAACATCAGTTTTAGAATCCGTCTTTTCTTTACATTGCATGTAATTACATTGTTTACCCCATAAATATTACGATGGCTGGTCTATGTTTATTTTCTGCTTGTTGTCGTTTGCTCATTTTTTGCTAGGCTTGGCTGCATTCGACTGCAGCTTTAAAAATAATAAATAAATAGAAGAGAATTGTGATAACCGTGCAATCTCACTCGGAATGATGAAATTTAGGAGTAAATAAAAGAGAAATGTCACTATTCTATTAGACTAATTGCTGCCGTGTGACGATAAAAATATCGCCATGTCTTCCAGTCTGTAACAGAGCGTAGCAAAACACCTTTCAGTGAATCGCATGAAGGTAACCTTCCAGGCTAAACAACAACCGTGCACCAAGAAGAGATAAAAAGCCTCACCAGACACTGCGACGGAGGAACAGGGCCTTGGCGACTTAATAGAGAATGCTTGTGCACAGAGTACACTTTTAATGACAGCACTGAGTGTGTTTTGGCTTGTAAATATTTAGATGGAATCGCAAACGGAAAATTCCTATCTATTTATTGTGTTTTTATGGCAGTAAGAGCTGTAAAACAAGAGAGTCTGGGCGCCTGCCTGCAGGACAACACCCACGCCCGGCGCAATGCTTGAAAATTAATTTACTAGTAATACATTAGAAGAAAAAAAATATCGAAGGTGAGCGAGAAAGCCATACAGAATATAGCATGAGCATTTCACATTTGTTTCCATCGTCAGTTTATAAAGACAATTTTATATGTATGTGTACGTATGTATACCGGTGTGTGTGCATAGAATATTTTATGTTTAGGAAATGTGGGCAATAAAAACACTCTAGCGTTGAATGCGAAAGTTCAAATGTTCTTGACAAACGAGGCGGTGTGTGCGTGCCCTGGTGATTGTTCTGCAAAGTTTGGTGATCATGATGTGGTGCGTTGACTGGTCTTGTGTGTGTGTGTGTGTGTGTGTGTGTGTGTGTGTGTGTGTGTGTGTGTGTGTGTGAATGGACTCGTTTGTTGTGTGTGGTAATTGCTCCACCGTTTCGTCCATTGTGTGTGTGTAGGAGTGCATTATTGTTCTTGATTACAGGACTTCAATTAAAAAAAAGGAAAATTAGCTCAACACTATTTCACAACCATTATATATATTTTTTCCGTCAAAAGGAAAAGTTGCTCTTTGTTGCCTGCCATAAAACCCATATTTTCCTCAGGCAACTCTTGAAACAGGAAATTGGAAACTCACTCTTTTTGCGGTCATAGCCAAGAATTTAATATTTTAACATTTAAATCGGATTAATGGAATCAGCTGAGCGTTAAATGAGATCTCGAATGTCTATTTCACATGTTATATAGTGAAACTTACCAATCCCTATATTTATATTCTTATGGAACATTTGTTCATAAGTGTGAACTAGAGTCAGTATTATATACAAAAAATAAAATAAAAAACATGCGTCAATATAAATATTCGACGTGTTTCATTTATCTGTATTCTTGTCTTTATATATATTTTGTTTATCTATGAAGAATAATTTTCTATTTGTTAAGCTACAAATCTCCTACCCTACACATATTATAACAATATATACCAATGCCGTACAAGTTTCTACGGAAATGTCAGCAACTACTGAATTTGAATGCAGAGAACTATCAACCCAATGCTACGTCCTAGACATGTCAGCAATGTGGAAAAGCTATAGAATCACGCCTAACAGTGAAAGGCTTTGTGGTAAAGGCTGTCTGGGGTAACACTGATGTCGACTCCCGGGCACGAGGGTTGAGTATGGAGGCGTGCGTCCTGGCGGGGCGGGGACCTAGGACACGTACGGCACGGACTGGCATTATATTCTGCTGACGCCCCGCTCTGGTACTGTGTGTGTGTGTGTGTGTGTGTGTGTGTGTGTGTGTGTGTGTGTGTGTGTGTGTGTGTGTGTGTGTGTGTGTGTGTGTGTGTGTGTGTGTGTGTGTGTGTGTGTGTGTGTGTGTGTGTGTGTGTGTGTGTGTGTGTGTCTACGTGTGTGTGTGTGTGTGTGTGTGTGTGTGTGTGTGTGTGTGTGTGTGCACAGAGGGATGGAGAGATGGTGAATCTCAATTTTGTCGTTCAAATTCAACACTGTCACTTCCATTTTGTAGCTGTGCTTGAGCGGCGGCAATATCGTTGAGGTGTTACGGTCATCACTTGTTTTCTTTCTCAATTTTTGTCAATCAAAGCAAATGTCATTTGGAAGCAGAAGAATCTTTGTCACTTCAACGAGTTTTGCCTTCTCATCGGGAGTGACTTGGATGGAGTGTAAATTAAACACGTATGCCCGCCTCCTTAATCTGACAGACCAGCATTGTCTGCCTGCCGCCCACGCCACACTCCGCCCCGCCCCACTGCCCACCGTGGCCATTACGGGCGTGGGTAGCACCGTGGAATTTGGTCTCAATACAGTGCAGATAAAGCACTTATTGTATTCGAAGTTCGAATCACGTTATGATATGAAAAAAAAAATATATATATATATATATATATATATATATATATATATATATATATATATATATATATATATATATATTCTATCTCTCTCACTCTCTCTCTCTCTCTCTCTCTCTCTCTCTCTCTCTATATATATATATATATATATATATATATATATATATATATATATATATATATATATATATATAGATATATATATATATAGATATATATATAGATATATATATATATATATATATATATATATATATATATATATATATAGATATATATATATATATATATATATATATATATATAGATATAGATATAGATATATATGAGATATATAGATATAGATGATAGATAGATAGATGAATATATAGATGAGATAGATAGATAGATATATGAATATATATATATATATATATATATATATAGATATATATATATATCTATATATATATATAGATATAGATAGAGATAGAGATAGATAGATAGATAGATAGATAGATAGATAGATAGATAGATAGATAGATAGATAGATAGATATATATATATATATATATATATATATATATATATATATATATATATATATATATATATATATATATATATATATATAATTTTATGTAAAACCTTCCCCTTTTGTAAAACGAACATTTCTTGAATGAAAAAAACATACATAGTCGCAAGGCTAACACTTACAAGGACCCACTTTGATGTGGCACACTGATCTGTGTGGTTATAGTTTAGTGATCAGTGCAGCGACGGAAATAAAATATTTTACAAATTTTGTATACTTGTAAAAACTTAATATACTAATAATAACAATAACGTACTAATTCCTTGTTCCATACATACCCCCTGTCATTGGAAATCAAATATTCTTCCCTACTAGTCTGCCAGGCTTTAGATGTGTTAGTGGAATAACCTCCCGGGTGTGTTCAGCCCCCGTGAGAGCCGCTCCATAAATGGGTAACTAGGATATGCAAAGTGTGGAAACCCGGTGTCACGCTCAGCCTTGCATGGCGGAGACGGCTTATTACCCACCACTGGCTCAAGGTTGGCGAGAACAAGATTAGCGCTGTTTACCATATTTTCCCCAAGCTCCAACTTTACAGACATTTTCTTTATACGTCAAAAGAAAGATCATCATTCACACTCCTTTCTTGTTTGTTTCTTTTTCCTTCCAATCTACCATAAACCCTTTAGATACCTCTATAATTATGATATTAATGGAAGTGAAAATGTCCCATTAAATTAGAATAACGGGCTCGATAGGTATCTTTCACCAACCTGACTGGCAAAGAAAAAAAGTATGAAACCTAATTCAAATTAATGTAGGATGACATTATCGAATCTCCCCTCGGCCTATAGTATTCCTACTATCGTGTATATCAAAGTTTAATGTTATGCAGAAATGCCGTGGAAAACAAGGAAGGAAACGGAGCAGACATTTAACTTTAGAATTTTGAGCACAGCCTATTGCGAAACAATGACGAAATCGTTACCAAATTATTGGAAGAGATACGCCTGCTATTTCCTCTCCAGACCCTACGAAGAACTGAAATAGACGAAGTGCTAAACAAAGGCTCTTCGTCTCATCAACTCTCCTCCTCTTACTGACGGTCTCATACCTCTTAAATTCCGCCGCCATGTTTTTTTTTTTTCACGTCTACGCCTATAGCGCCGGTAGGCTTGCTTGAGGGGCCTGGATGGTGTTTGGCCCCACCCCGTCATGGCGCAGGCAAGTGTTTATAGTGGCGCCATCTTCTCTTGTTGCCTCTCTTTCTATCTTTTATCTATATTTTCACGCTGAATGCTCTTCTGAAATTGCCAACTACATGCCTTCCCCCCTACCGCGGCCCCGCTCCACACAACTTTCTACTCAAGCTCATCCCTATACTGTCCAAATCCCTTATGCAAGAGTTAACCAGCATCTTCACTCTTTCAGCCCTCACGCTGGTAAACTCTGAAGCAATCTTCCTTTATCTTCTTTCTGCCTACGACTTGAACTCTTTCCAGAGGAGAGTATCAGGACACCTCTCCTCCCGAAACTGACCTCTCTACTCTGAAGCAATCTTCCTTTATCTTCTTCCTGCCTACGACTTGAACTCTTTCCAGAGGAGAGTATCAGGACACCTCTCCTCCCGAAACTGACCTCTCTTTTGGCCACTCCTCTAAACTCTATTTAATAGGAGCAGTGAATAGCGGGCTTTTTTTTTCTATATTGTTTTCTTTTTTTGCCCTTGAGCTGTTTCCTTTGCTGTAAAAAAAAACTACCAGTCTGTACCAGGTCCAGAACAAAGTGTACCTGTATCCGACTTGCCCATAGCAATCAATACCACCTATGACCATAGCTTTAACTTATATTTCTGTTGATTGATAATTCATTAAAATTAAAAAAATTGGTATTCAATTCAACTAAACCTCTTCATTAGGGAAATATTGACTGCTGCTTTCATTCACAATGAACATCTGTCTCAAATTTCGGTTGGCGTACCTGGCCTTACATCAGCTGCTGTCCTTCCGCTGTTTCTGTAACATATTTACGCACTTTTCTTTGACACTGTGTGCTTCCTGACCTCACTCACAGCCGGGTCAGTGTTTCCACAAGGAGTGGCACCCATGGCATCCTGGTAAGTTACACACGTCCACTTTAAACAAGAAACGACACGTGCATCACATCACCTGATGAGACTCGTTCGGCGCATGCGTGGGATGGTGACCACCAAAAAACATTTTCCTACCTGAGTAATGATAGTGAAAATACTTCCAAGGTTGTGGTGCCCTAAATTTATCAACTTGCCTTAAGTCATCTTTATAACATTTCCAGCTATGATATACAGAGAAGTTTCGACTGTATATTGCTTGAAAAGCAACTTCGGACATAGAAAAAGGTCTGTTTAATGCTGGGCTACATTAAATGTACACATTTACGTGCCAGACAATTATACATAAATAAGAATATTAAAATCGTGATACACGTTTGGCTAGTAAGACAAAGAAAAAAACAATGCGTACGTGCACCTCCTTAGAAACAATAAGGAGGGCTCAAAGAAGACAGCAGACCGTTTCCAGGGCGGCGAAAGGAGACAGAGGATACTTTCCAGGTTTACTTTTTTTATTGATACTAATGAGGTACCATTTTTTTACAGTAAAGGAAACAGCTCGAGAAAAAAAAAAAATAATAATAATAATAATAATAATGATGAAGAAAGCCCGCAAATCACTGCTTCAATAAAAAGAGTTAAGAGATGTGGCCAAAAGAGAGGTCAATTTCGGGAGGAGAGGCGTCCTGATACTCTCCTCCTAAAAGCGTTCAAGTCGTAGGCAGGAGGAAATACAGATGAAGGAAGATTGCTTCCGAGTTTATCAGCGTGAGGGATGAAAGAGTGAAGATGCTAGTTAACTCTTGGATAAGGGATTTGAACAGTATAGGGATGAGCTTGAGTAGAAAAGAAAATCGTGCGCAGCGGGGCCGCGGGAGTTGGGGAGGCATGCAGTTAGCAAGTTCAGAAGAGCAGTCAGCGTGAAAATATCGATAGAAGATAAAAAGAGACGCAACATGGCGGCGCAGTTTAAGAAGTAGAAGGCTGTCAGTAAGAGGAGAGGAGTTGATGAGACGAAGAGCCATGTATCAAAGCCGCGACAAAACGTATCCCATAACATTACTGCTACTACCACTACTACCACTACCATCACCACCACCACTGCACTACTACTACTACTACTACTACTTCTAATACTACTACCATCACCACCACCATTGCACTACTACTACTACTACTACTACTACTACTACTACTACTACTACTACTACTTCTAATACTACTACCATCACCACCACCACTGCACTACTACTACTACTACTACTTCTAATACTACTACCATCACCACCACCATTGCACTACTACTACTACTACTACTACTACTACTACTGCTACTACCATCACCACCACCATTGCACTACTATTACTACTACTACTACTACTACAACAACTATTACTACTGGGTAGGCGGTGGCTGAGCAGATAGCAAGACGGCCCAGCGTTCAGGAGGACGCGAGTTCAATCCCCGACCGGTGCCACCAAGCTGGGATTTTTCAGCCGCCGCCGAGTGGCTTAAAACTACCCACATGCTGTCCAGAAGACCACCTATCAACCCGGACTCTAGATTCTAGGATTAAAGATGAGCTCCGGGAGGGCAACATGAGCCAATACAAGATGGCGCCACAATAGACACTCGCCTGCGCCAGAACGGGCTGGGCCGACCATCAGGACCCACCGGGAAGAAGCCTTGGACCGACGCCAAGACGTATAAAAAAAAAAAATAAATAAATAAAATAAAATAAAAATAAAACTACTACTACTACTACTACCACCACCACCACCACCACCACCATTACACTACTACTACTACCAGTACCACTACCACTAATACTAATACTGTTGCTGCTGCTGCTGCTGATGATGATGATGATGATGACGATGATGATGATGTTGCTGCCACTGCTGCTGTTGCTACTACTACTACTACTACTACTACTACTACTACTACTACTACTACTAGTAGTTGTACTACTACTACTACGACGACGACGACAACAACGACGACTAATATAGTCTTAGTCATGGTAATGATAAGGAAGTCATGATGACCGGCATGGAAACTTTTTTTTTCTCTTTTTAAAGGCAGTGTCTATGGCTAGCTCATTCATTCGTATGAGTACAGTGAAGATTTTTGTCAATAAGTAAACGCCTGTTTCTTTCATTCAAAATAAAGTAAATGATGCATATGAAATTGAATAAGAGATTATGTCAAACTAATATTCAAAACCAGAATAGTCGAGTTGTGAGGCCAGCCCTGCCAAGAACTGATTGATGTTATCAGCAACCAAGGTGACAGGCAAGTGATAGCTTGCTGGCTGCCTCGCTGCATATGGCGACCCAGGCAATAAGGGCCACTGAAAACATGTGGGTGTGGCGTGCCCTCTGTTAGGGCAGTGACCGAACAGTTCAGTTATTCGCTGCATCATACAATTATTTGATTAGATGCACCCCACAAAAATTGTTTTAAAGATTTTTAGTGCATCAGTATTACTTCAAATAACGGTACTCTTCGTCAAACCTCCTACTGCACAAAACACTAGTTGATGTCCTGAAAGAGTACAGGTCGGTGACGTCCTACCCGCTGGGGTGTTAATCCCTCTTCAGTGCCTGATATTTAGAGATTGAGATACTAATTAATCACTTTATTTTTCCCATATTCAGCATCTATCGCCAATATTAGACGTGAGCTATTTGAATGTCATAGCAACGGGAGCTACCTCGTTTGTAACATGGCCAGACGCGGTGAACGTTCACTAACTTTTTTTTCGCATCCAGATGGTAAAAGAATACCTGCTTCACAAGCAACGTAAACGAATAATTAATATCCTGTAAATAATGGAAAAAAAGATGAGATTGTTATATCTACCATAAAGCAGGCACGTAATACATCATAATAAAAATACAAACTGATCATCAAGCAGTGCGCATGATAATGAAATGCAGCGGCGGTATCGAGTATAATATTACCGTCATTAGCCAGGGCGGAAAACTAGACAAACATCACATGAATTTTGTTCCGCCATGGGTTATTAAAACGTCCACAACGGTACGCTGCGGCTATCTGTCTGAGAGCAACAGGTTGGCAGGTGAACACAGGTATATTACGCGGCCTCGCTACGCTTTGTCTTTGCTTCCTCATTCTTTCCATTCCTCAACATTCCGCCGCTGTTTCCTGGCCGCCTGGGAACACTGAACGCAACATTCCATCGCAATAACTCACGCGACGGAATGGAAAAATAACTCAAGAAAATGTCGCCCCAAAGAATAATTTACAGACTGCCTTGTGTAAATAGAGAAGGAATGAGACGCAGGCCCCCAAGTAATTCGAATGTCGTGAGAGGTAGGCGAGGAGAGGGATCTGGTGGTGATGGTGTTGGTGGTGGTGGTGAAGATGATGATGATGGCGATGATGGTAGTAAAGGTGATGGTGGCAGAGGTGAGAGGGGGATATAGTTTGTGGTAGCTGGTATTGGTTCATGTTGTTAGTAGTAGTAGTAATAGTAGTAGTAGTAGTAGTAGTAGTAGTAGTAGTAGTAGTAGTAGAATGTATGTATGTATGTAAACTATGTACGTATTTATGCATGTATGTACATATGTACGTGTTGCAGCGATAGAAGTTGACCTCCTCTACAGTTGTCAACGAACCTAAATCATAAATGCAAGCGATTACACTACCTAATACCCGTTCTTAAGTACAAAAGCAATGCCAAAGATATCTCGTTATCGAGGTAAGTCTTACACAGTAAAACGCACCAAAGGAGAGGGAATATAATGCTGTATCACAAAATTACTCAACTGTCAATTAAACATAATGTCTTCAATTAATTATGATCATTAAAAACGGATTATAGAGCTGTATACCATCATTATATCATGGCCGTGCAAGTATCGCTCCCGTGTGATTTATTTGTCATCCGCTCGAAAGAAATTCATTCCTTTCAGCGAAATGAGTGAGGAGAGTCACAATGAACTAAATTCTCCTCAGGAAAAGTGGACTGAAAATGAAGCCTCAATGTGTGTGAGAGGGAATATCCCAGTCAGCTTCTCTGCATATTGAGGGTTGCAATATCCAGACCTGCATAGCAATGAACCCGCGCCGCTGTCTTCGCGGGTCGTTACCTGAACTTCCAATCATTTCTGGTTCATTTCTGGCGTGTTCTTCCACCTGGATGCTCCACTCGATCTCCTCATTCGTATTTTCCAGAACTGAGCCTTATCCAGACCGAGGCAGGCGGGGTTCGTCTGAGTCGTGCGTGCGCGGTCGCCGTTGTGTGTGTGTGTGTGTGTGTGTGTGTGTGTGTGTGTGTGTGTGTGAGTTGCGTAGCGTAGAGAAGAGGAGGTGGAGTTGGAGTGTGCTCCGAGGCTAAACTAATGAGGGCGTGAAGCAGGTAAGGAAAATCGATGGAGCGCGGGACGACGAGTGGGTGGCCTGCAGGGACGAGGGAGAAAGGAATCGAATATCCGAAAAAGGCAAAAAGGAGAAAGGAAAATTATTGAAGGCAATAAGGAGAATGATATTTAAGACCACTTACGCAAATGAATAAGACTATTCAGAGGTAGTCAAAGAAGATAAATTCAAGGTACCAAAACATAAATGTGCACTCTTTCAAGAAGCGATTTATTTGTTGATTTTTCTGCCAAACACGTATTTTCCGGCATTCATCATAGTGGTTTTATGAAAAATCTACAGACAAGCCACACACAAAATTTAAAAACACAAAAAAACAAATACAATACTTTCAAATAAAACCATTAACGCAAATCCAACGCCAGAACATCGAGTCTGCAAATCAAAGACCAGAACTCGATATAAATAACGAAAAATAAGACAACAATAAGTCGAGGAGGTCAGAGCACTTGACCGTAATTGCTGTCCGCCTCTCGTTCCTGTAGAGAGATTGTCGTCATTAAAAAGGCTCACATTATTCACGTGACTTGGCTGACTCACGATCTCTTTATAATTATTAAGTTCTTCGAATCACTAGAATCAAAATTTTAAGGCAGCTCCTCACTAAAATATCCTTTTTTTATGATGGACAAGTGGTTAAATTGTCAACCAAATTTTCCTTGAACATATATTACAACGGAGGATTTTGCTTCTATGACTGTCATGTTTATGTATAGGTACCTGTTCAAGCATCTTTTCTTCCGTCACCTCTGAGACCACTGATTTGAGACTGCCATTTTAGTCTTGTTCAACATCTCTCAACTCGGTAACTTTACCACAGGATATTCAGGTGGCAACGAACACACTCTTTATTTTCTTCTCCATCATCCATACCATATCAGAGAGGCCATCAAAGGCTCAAGATACATATTGTTAAATAGAGCGCGATACTGTGACTGGATGAAGAACAGTTGCTCCTACATAACCTATACCAGAAGACTCGGCCCAAAGAAAAGTTAACCTTACTCTTGAGGGAATCAGAAAGAACCCCTTTGACCTCTCATTAATGTTGTACCTCAGTATAATGATGTAACGATGTTAGAAGAATGTCAGTCGTTATCAGACGCTGAAGTGTCGCGAGCTTAATCCCTAACATTTTTTTTTTTTTTAATGGAACAACCAGACTGTAAAGTGAGGTGGAAAAAGGGATCTTCCATTTCGAAAAATATTGATGTGGAAAACTTACTCGTTGAGATCTATCAAAGACTGTTTAACAAGGTCATTTATCTTGGTGTGCCGGTGGATGGACGAGGAGGACGACGGAGATTTACTTCAGTCCGATAACGCTCGGGGGATCCCGCTGGTGATAGTCGTCGGGTTGCATCCAACTTGCTTCACTGCGTGAGTGACCTACGGTTCGAGTAACGGGGCGTGGGTCAGTGGCGCGCCGCAGTCGTCTGCTATGAAAGTTAACAAAAACTACACTACTACGATCTTCCATCTGGAGAGCAGAACACTCCGTTTTGAGATGAAGTAAAAATTAATTGACATCTTAAAATTTAATATGCAAGTTTTCTAACTTTCAATAAAAGTTTTCGGTTTCGGTTTGTGATACACAGGAAAGAATAGTTCACAACATGCTGAGATTGTGAAAAAATATATCTTGAATACGTAGACTTTCTTACCCTCAGGAAAACCAATCCCGATTTCTTCAGAAAGAAAATATATTTAAAAATAACCAAATTTTAAAAAGAACCAAACTTCAGACAGCGAAATGGATAATTGACTTTTTTTCGCATGCGAGTTTTATTAACGATTAATGAAAGGCTTGAATCAAAGATATAATTCAATCTGAGGAAAGGAGTTTGGTCTAATGCTGAAAAAGATTGCTGTGTAAGCGATCAAGGGACGCAGAGGGCAGAAAGCTAGTGGAATATTTACATACAGGGACCAACTGGACGGTAGGGGGTACCATGTTGAGGTAGAGCAGATGCGAGAGACAAGAATTCCGGAACGGAAACATCGGTGAATAAAAGAAAAGTTCAAAGGTGGTGGATTCGAGCTCTGATTCAGGAGACATGAATAATTACTTATTCAGACTCCACTGTGGCTTGATCCGCGAAGTGTTATTAGTTGGTTATAGCTTGACTTGAATTTTAGTTATTTTTTTTCCATTCGGAAATGTTTAGTGACTCAGATTTATCTACCATATATATATATATATATATATATATATATATATATATATATATATATATATATATATATATATATATATATATATATATATATATATATATATATATATATATATATATATATATATATATATATATATATAGATCAATATATATATATATACATATATATATATATATATATATATATATATATATATATATATATATATATATATATATATATATATAGATAGATATATAGATATATATATATATATAGATATAGATAGATATAGATATAGATATAGATATAGATAGATAGATAGATAGATAGATAGATAGATAGATAGATATAGATATAGGTATAGATATAGATAGATAGATAGATAGATAGATAGATAGATAGATATAGATATAGGTATAGGTATAGGTATAGATATAGATATAGATATAGATATATATTTTACACATACAATCTAATACTAAAAATATTTACAATCCTTTATCAAAATATCAAGGACCCTGATACTTTTAAGTGAATTATTTTTTAAAGCCATGAGTGTCACCCCATTCAACTAGAAACGCAAAGCACAGGACCTGCCTCCCCCACGTCGGTGCTAATGGGAATAATACCACGTTGCCATGACGCAGCAGTGACACATCTGGCGGCTCTGTTGCTAGATAATTATGCATTGATGGGGCTACACATGTGCTTTGTTGATGTGACACACGCGGGTACAATGCTTCGAAGTAAAAAGATAAAGTAATATACACATTCAGTATACACAAAATAACAAATACTTGTACATACATATTTTCATATATACATACATACACAAGTACATACGTACATAAATACATGAAAAACAAAAGTAGGAAACTAATGTTGTAAATTAAAGACGAAGGGTGAGGCAAAAAGAAATTGGAGTGGGAGAAAAACAAAAATAAGGAGAAATAAGTAAAATGAGACTAATGAGGAAAGAAAGGGAAATACAGGGTGCACACACACACACACACACACACACACACACACACACGATGGAGGACTGGTGTTAGAGCTTTCTCCACAAAGTGATTATTGGTGGCTGTTTCGTGACCAGACGACGCAGGGAGGTGCTTCTGAAAATGGCAAAGCTTGGTGGTGGTGGTTTTAGTGTAGGTAGTGATAGTGGTGTTAGTGGTGATTGCTGTTACTGTTGCTGTCGGTAGTGGTGGTGGTGGTGGTGGTGATAGTGGTGTTAGTGGTTGTTGATGTTATTGTTGTTATGATAGTGGATGACGTGATAAATGGGCTACTGATGTTCCTGGTAATGAATGAATGAATGAATGAATGAATGAAAGAAAGAATGAATGAATGAATGAATGTGTGTGTGTGTGTGTGTGTGTGTGTGTGTGTGTACAATCTCTATATATATATATATATATATATATATATATATATATATATATATATATATATATACACACACACACACACACACACACCGCTCCGGTAGCTACACCGCTCCGGTAGCTCAATCGGTTAGAGCGCCACGCTGCAAGGCTTCAAGGTAAATCAGGCGGCGGTTCGAGCCCTACTCAAGCCGGATTCTTTCCGTTGACTAGGAGGGGTTATTGTCCCCCCTTGAGCAAGGGGGATGGGGTGCGTGGTGTGTGAGGTCCTGGCAGTACCCAGAGATCGACAATAATGAGCACTTGCTCACGTCGTGAGGGCACCTGCTGGCGAAAGTGAGTCCAACTCGTGATCAGGCCGTGGTGAATTACACACACACACACACACACACACACACACACACACACACACACACACCAGTGTCGGCCGGCCGGTGATTGGACGGGTGGCAGGGGCACACGTGGCTACATTTACTGATACACGATAAAAGAAAGGGAACCTTTACCGTCAAAACTCATCTTTTGATATCGTAATTTGAATAAATACTCCAAAATGAACTCATTAATTAGTGTTACCATTACTTTTTTATTCAATGTAATGTAAAAAAAATCACAAATCCTATTCACGCAAGGCCATACAGTCAAAGTATACAATTAATGACCCTTCTCTATTTAATTCGCTCTATATAATTTAGTTTACAGACATTCGATACAGAGGACAGGGCATTGTTCTGCGAACACATTACAGTCAGACAGCTGAAACTTCATGACCCAAACATTACAAATACGATGAAATGAAATTCAATGATAACCTAGTGGCGAGAATTAGTATTATGTAGGAAAACATACAATGTTGGGAAACATTACGATATTCTCGCAATTGTTTTATTTTAATTATTTTTAAATATTTAACTATCTATTTATTATATTTATCATTATAATTATAATTACTAGCAGTTATCCAAATCCAAAACTAATTTCTTCCTCTATGTAGCAAGCTGCGAAATTTTTGGAGCTATTTATTGTGTCACCTTACCCAACACCTTTCTTCATTGGAATCTATTTGCTTTACTTGTGTAGATTCTTTTCCCGTAACTCTACTTCTCCCATATTGTTCATGAAAAAGAATTAAGCAGATTAAACAATCTTCTCCCCCCCACCCACCCACCCGACGCAATACGGTTGTGCACACACGATATTATATATGTTTTCAATGTGATGAGAGAAAAAGTAGGTTAAGTCTTTCATCTGGCAACGTTAGTGCATGAAGGAACCTGCTTGGGTAAGTGAAGGCAAATTTGCCCTTCGTATACCAATCAAACATTACTTCCCTGGCATGGTTGAACGCAAAGCTTTTTATAAGTTTTTTTCTTATTATACCTTCACTCAGCATCCGAGGGAACCAGATTAAAAGGTACACATGACTTTCCGGTTTGATAATAAACTGTTGACTTGACACATGTAATAACAACAAACATTAAAAGGAATGAATAATGCAGCGCAGAGGACGCATTATACACTGGAGCTAAAATACCCTCGAATAAAGTGTATCAATTAAACGGGAAGCCTCTCGTATGCATCAGCCGTATTGCCTGACACTGTTGGCAAAATTGTTCTGCCATTTACAAATGTAATTAAAACAATATTGCAAAAAAACATACCTTTGGTCTCTAATCATAACTGATTCATAAAGCGGCGATGCACACTTTACAACCAACGCACTGGATTCCGGAGCACCCACCCCGGCCATTCTCCGCAACAACGCTCACAACTACACCTCTTGCTCTTTACTCTCTTGTCTCACTTTGCTCTTATCCTTTCTCTCCAAGTACCTACTCTCCTATCCTGCCTTTATCTTCCCCTTTTGTCCCTATTCTCTTCAGCTTTTCAGCCCTACACACTCAGTTCTCCAGCATCATTTTTTCTCTCCTGTTCCTCTCCTCTTCCTCCTCTCCGTACATCTTTTTTTAGGTGCTGCCTAAAGTGCCGGTGGGCTTTCTTCAGGGGCCTCTTCGATGACCCCAGCCCGTTAGTGGCGCAAGAGAATTTTATTTATAGTGACCGCCGTGGTATATGACTCCTGCTTGGACCATGCTGACCCCCGGTGCTCCTCTTGACCAAAGTCGCTGAAATTAGGGTTGATCGAAGATTTGGTCAGCATGTGGGTAATCTTCCGCCACTCGACAATGGTTGAAAAATCAGCTTGCTTCGATGGGAGTCGAACCTAGGTTCACGGGCTCACCACGCCCACACGCTGACCACTCGGCCACCGCCTCCCCCTGCATCCACTCCAACTCTTGTCCCTTCTCTTACTCCTACAAGAACAATGTCACTCCCCAGCATCCATCCTTCTGTCTCCTCCCTCTCTTCTTCCTCTATCTCTTCCTTCTCCTACACCCATTCAATTATCATTCATTCTTCTTCCTCCTCCTTCCTCAAGTCTCTCTTATCTCCCATTATCTCCCCACACACACTCCACTTCCAGGACTTTCCCCTCTCTCTCCTTCAAATTATCACCCATCCTCTTTCCTTCTCCTTTTACACTTCTCTCTTATCTCCCATTATCTCCCCACACACACTCCACTTCCAGGACTTTCCCCTCTCTCTCCTTCAAATTATCACCCATCCTTTTTCCTTCTCCTTTTACACTTCTCTCTTATCTCCCATTATCTCCCTACACCCACTCCACTTCCAGAACTTTTCCCTCTCTCTCCTTCATTGTTGCCAATCCACTCATCTTCCTCCCTCTGTCTACACATGTCTACAAAAATTTCCTGCCTCTGCTACTATTTACCCTACTTTCTCTTCCTCCATCCCGTTAATCCCATCCACGTTTAGTCCCATCTCCCCTTCATTCTCTTCCAGACCCTCCAACAACATTCACACTATCCACATGCATCCCTTTCTCCCTCCCTCACTTCCATTCTCATAAACTAAATGTGCTCTTTCCTCTCTTAACCCCCCACTCCATATCCATGCACACTTACATTCTTCCCCTGTCTCCTACCCATTCCTACTCCTCCTACTCCTGCGCATATCCACTACATGTCAACGTTACGCTCTTGCCTACTCCCCTATAACGCCCATTCCACTCAAATGTAGACTCCTTCCACCATCCCTTTTTTTTATTATCCATCTCCCTTTCTCTCTCTCCCCTCCTCACACAGTATCATGCGCGCCACAGCAGCAGTAGGAACAACTAGGCGCGCCAATATAAACAGGGAGAAGCGTTCCACAAGTTAGCTTAATAGACTGCAGCAACGTGTATTACCGCGGAAATGCCTACCACTGTAACCACCGCCGCTACCACAACTACTGCCCCTGCCTCTGCAACCACCACCAGCTCCAGCACTACCACGACTGCTTCCACCTCCACTACCACTATAATGTCACTTTTGTTATTGTATCTGTAAGTTCTATCATCACCATCACTATTAACGTTATCTCCAATAGTCAATTACCACCACCGTCATCACCACCATTATCACCACCACAGCGCCAAACACCACCACTAATGTCACTTTTGCTATTGTATCTGTAAGTTCTATCATCACCATCACCACCAATAGTCAATTACCACCACCGTCGTCACCACCATTATCACCACCACAGCGCCAAACAACACCACTAATGTCATCACCACTTCTTCCGCAGTTATCACAGCTATCGTCACTACCACCAACAATATCCTCAACATCGTTAGCACCACTACACCACCAACCTTTCCACCACCACAAGCATACATTGCACCACAGCTAAACACTGCAACACTCACGCAATGCTGCTTCACCACCCCCACCACCAACAATACCACAATAAATTAAATGCCTCCACATGATACTGCACCACCACCACCAATAACAACAACAACAACAACATCGCAGACTGCAACACATCGCCATCCCTTTGATCACCACAACCACCACATAAGTCTACACTCCAACAAGAAAGAAAACTATATTGCCCACTATACACATCTGGACAATATGCCTTCCTCACCATAAACAGCTACACGACCACTAAAAAGACCAGAAAGCACGGCACTATAGCAATTCCACCAGTATGTGTAGATCTTATGTGCAAAATTTATTCCCTTTTCATCAGTACACTCTGCCGGGCTCTTCCTCGCATGGGTGCCGTCAGTTACCCTCTTCAAGTTAGTCACCGCAAAGCAATAATTTTTTTTCTTATATCAATAAGCACCAGCCACCACATTACTACTTGTTGGAGAATGGACTGCAGTAACTCACATTCGACAGCTCACATCCCAATACGCCTGTCAGTTAGTTTGCTTGGCGCTCATAACTATACGTCCGTCCGACCTGTCAACTCGGGCCCCCTTGAGGGATCTCGCTCCCGTGCAGCCCGACAGCTAAAAGTTTACTCACAAACAAGCGCTCACTCGCTGTTGTCTGGAGCTACACAAAAGCTGCACAAAGGCGAGAGAATAACACCACAGCGGGACGCACTTAAACAATCCATAATGAACTTTTCAAAACCGGCGCGTACTTTTTATGAATCGCAAATGCATCCCTTTGTGAGACGCCCGGTGTGTTGTGTAGTGTTAGCTTAGTGGAGTTGCTTTGCAGCCACCATGCATGTATGAGGGTTAGCTCAGGCTATTTCTGGTTAACGTGAAGTGCTTTATTAACATTAGCTGCGGGTGAGGGAAAATAGCAGAATACCACAATGCATTTAGCTTGTACTGAGAACATCTTGAGAGCTATTTGTGAGGGAGTTGCTACTGGCATTTAACATAAAGGTGCGTAAAATCTGGAATAGTATTTTCTTTATAGTCCAAGAACAATATTGTACTCCAAGGTATGAATAATGCAAGAACTCTTCCCCTTTATTGCAATTTCATTGTATAAACGGCACGAAAAGAATTTTTTTATCAACTTCCTCCATTTGTTTGTCCTTCTCCAATAGTCTCTCTCTCCCGTTCCCGCCGCACGCTCATTCATTTTCGTCCAGTAATCTTCTTTGTCCTCACAGAGCCTCGCTTCCTCCGCAAACTTTACCGCATTCACTATACGAAACTTTTTACATTCATTATCGGAAATTTCACTTTTACGCTTTGCATTAGCCTAAGATAATGCCACTTATTCGGCTGGGCACGTGTTGCTCTGTACGTTGTTCGCTGAGTCGTGCCGCCTCTCCAAACACTGCCTCTTCCTTTTGGTCTGAAGGTGGGGACACGGAGACAAGAGGAGAAGGAAAGCGAAGACGAGGAGGACGAGGAGGAGAATGGAGACGTGTAAGAGGAGGTGTGGAGGATTAGGATTTGATTAGAAGAGAGAGGAATACGAAATGGATGTGGATTAATTATAGAATTAGAGTTCGGATGAGGATTAGGATTAAGAGGAGGAGGAGGAGGAGGAGGAGGAGGAGGAGGAGGAGGAGACGACGACGACGAACATGGCGATTAAGGGGACAAGAAGAAGAAGAAGAAGAAGAAGAAAGAAAGAAAGAAAGAAAGAAAGAAAGAAAGAAAGAAAGAAAGAAAGAAAAACGTAAAGAGTATACCTATTACAACATTGAAGGAAGAATGAATAAAGAGAAAAACGAAAGAAACAGAAAAAAACGATATGGAATGCACTAGAACACCATAGTGTGATGGACGAAGGCCCGGGTAATGCATGACTTGCTGGTTTCTGTGTGCGGACCGAGCAAAAGATGAAACCAGACATTTCTTTACTTCTCCTTTCTTATCACAGAACAGAATCACGCTAGCCTATTCTTGGTGCTGAGTGTCGGTTGTTTCTGATGGAGACGAATGGATCGGCTCCCGAATACTGACTTCTTCACTGACCTCCGCTCGGCGGCTGCATGGATAGTGTTGCGCTCTCTTTCGTCACCTTTTGTGCTGCAAAAAGGAAACATTGTCAGAAAACGTGTCGCTATGAAGGCATTTTTACCCAAGGAAAAGGTTGTCAAGCGAGGGTTTTCGCGTGTAAGACGTTGAAATAATGTTTACATAGCAATATGTCGCGTTCTGCCATAAAGTTCGACATAAATATATAAAAAAAAATATATACTCTTTGATATCAATTACGACGTGCGAGAGGCTATAGAGGTAGTGTAGACCTAACACATGTCGGTATTGTCAGCTTAAGATGTTCAAAGGTTCCTGAACCCAAAGAGAATATTCACATTGCGGGTGTTAAGCGGTTGAGGGTCACAGTACCCACAATGAAGAAGACAAAATAAAGTGAAGTAAAGAACTTGGATCCTCACAGAATCGGATTCGCTCAACCTGATTTCCTCAGACACCGCAGCGAGCGTCTCACAGGGCCGGAATCCGAGGCCTGGCATACAAGATATATTACCTGTATTGTGTCCGGAATTAACACAAGGGTATGATTTTCATCCTCGCACCGGATTCAAGGTAATATAAAGCAAACACTGGCAGGCACGCAAGCCGTCATTCCATCATGTAAGTCCATGAAAGCGAACCAGGTCGCTCTCGCATTCCATTGTGAGCCTCCCCGTTGAATTGGTCTTCAGACTTGCATACGTGATGGCGGGTCTGGGGACGTGGGCTGCTGCCGCGGCACATATGTGGCTGATGGGCGCACTGCAGGGCTTGTGTGTGTTTCTACCTATGGCTAAACTGCTTACACTACTACTACTTAGCTTAAAGAAACTTTGAAGGCAAGAATAAACAAAAAACGGATGGCAGAGAAAGTAGGTCTTTCGAAGTTTGCTGCAAAACATTCAAACCAATATATTTCATTGAGTGAACTAACATCAAGGAGTGAACTATTCTGATGCACTTAGGGTTAACATGGCAGCCTCAGAAATGCTACGCAAATTCTACTACTGTAGAATAGGTACACTATTATCCATACATCACCAAGGCAGAGCGGTTCGCTCATCCATGTGCACGGAACAACAGGGCCTCCTTAGCATGCCTGATATTAGGTGTCTGAGAAGCACCAACACAGACCAAAACCGACTGACGTGTCTTCCGCAAGCACCTTACAAAATAATTAATCAGACGTTATTAGGCTGCAGGGGTCAAACGACTACCTGCCACTCCAGGACAAACAGAATCCTCATAGTAAAATAATACATGTTTCCTGTTTTGAATCACCATCTCTCTCTCTCTCTCTCTCTCTCTCTCTCTCTCTCTCTCTCTCTCTCTCTCTCTCTCTCTCTCTCTCTCTCTCTCTCTCTCTCTCTCATAAACAGGCAGGAGTTTTCTTTTGAACATATTTCCTTGAATGTGAAGCACTTTCGGCATTACAGATCTTCCTTTCGATATTCTCCTGCTTTCTTAAAGTCACGTTCAGGTATATTGCGCGTTTAAGAAGTTACAGTAGAAACCCAGAAATTCTAGAAGTCGGGACAGACAGATGACCAGGGGGCAAGATGAAATTAGAACATTTGTCAGCGAGAAGGAGTACACTTATATCAGGGAGGTGGAGAACACTGGGAAAGGCTTTTGTTCTGCAGTGGACTAGTAACAGCTTAAGATGATGGACACACACACACACACACACACACACACACACACACACACACACACACACACACACACACACACACACTATTAAACTACATTATTTATCACGTTCCAATAAACGATTTCAAAGTTAAGGAAACTCGTCGAGAAATGCGCGCCCGACGATTTGTAATACCTCACGCAGTCCACTTACCGGCGGGAATGAGAACACTCCGCCGGAAACACGCTCCGAGAAGGTGCGGGCCGCAAAATATTGAAGTGGTTAGCCGAGACTTTCTCGAGAGGATTGGCCGAGTCCCTGTGAAAAATGGTTCTTGCCGTGTGAGGAATTAAAGTATGCAAATTGACCCCTTTTCGAAGCCTCCTCGGTGAGGCGGCGGCAGCAAAGCAAAGGGGAGGCATCAAGGCACCTGAGCCGGCAAGTCATCATTGAACCCTGATAAGTATTGCACCCAGACCCTTCATCTCAAGACCACAAAGGTCAACATTCACGCCGTTGGCGTGTCAAGCAGTATAAATGCATTCAAGCTCAAGGCATAAATACAAAGAAAAGTTATCCCGGAGTATAGAGATGTTAAAGGGAATAAAGGGAAATACATTACATCACAAAGATTGCTCACTTAAAGCTGACCAGTGTGGCAGAGGCGACCCGCCCTACCCGTGCTCAGCAGGCGGCCCAACGCTCGTCGGATCGGCAGCAACACTCGTCCTCGGGGCCGCCGCCACACACCGCTGCCCGCCGGGGAGGCGTGGGAAACACGGTGCTTCATTTTTACTTGGCTAACGACTGTGTCCAACACGTGAACACATACACATCCATTCCTACATGAACCGATGACCCCTCCCCCCCCCGTTCTTTCTCTCTCTCTCTATCTATCTATCTATCTATCTATCTGTATCTATATATGGCTTTCTACCTTTATATTTTCGTCCTTGCTCACATTTTTCAATATTTTTATTAGTAGACCTTGATTTTCCCCATGATCCATCCAGGCGACGACAGTAATTACTGCCTAATAAAAATGGTCATAAGTTTCGGATGTTATATTCTCGAGTATAGATATTTAGGGCATCTACACGGTGCTCCTTCCTAACACACAACGGCGGGTATACAGGCCCACAAATCGGCTAACGAGCTCTTACGCTCTCTCCGGGAAAGTAGTGGCTGACGATCAAAAGTTCAGCACGTGATCAGACCGTCGTTAAAGTACACAAACCTTTGGTATTTCCAAGTAGCGTATGAAACATTTTTCTCTCGCACGCACGGACGCACATAGGGTACACACAAAATAAATAAATAAAAATAAAAATACAAACGAACACAAAAGAAAGCACACACAAAAAAAGCGTTGGCAGACTGAATGACAGTTGCAGCAGGAGTGAGACGCAGACAAAGTCACTGACAGAAAAAAAAGCTGCAATAACCGACAAACAGGCACAGGCACTCAGTGACAACACATGCGATGAAATAAGACATATAAATAAGGCAGAATAAAAGTTACAAATAGACAGGCAGAAAGGCCGAACAATCAAGGCAAACACAGACAAATAATCATAATCTGACACACAGCCAGGATGACACAGAGAAGCATTTTCCAGGTGTCCTGTAGATGTATTTGACTGTACAAGGTACGTAGTCACAGTTGCAAATGAACACTGACCAGTATTTTAAGTTTTATTTTGCTTGAAAATTCAGCAAAAAAAGTGTAAATCTCTTAATTCTATAATGGCATGACAAATATTACTAACGAAAAGACTTTCAACAAACGCTAAATATAAGTAATAATTGGATGCAGCATTCTGTACCCGACAAAAAGAGGCGTAAGCAGAATATATTACCTAAGTATCATAAACCTGCACAATCTTAGCCCGAGTATAAACCGGTATAATCCTGGTAACTCTCTCGGAAGCTTGAGCTGCTCTACAATAATTACCATCGCTTCCCATGCCAGAATGCATTCCGTTCCGGTTCTGAAAACTTATTTTAAAGGCTCCAATTTTCACATTGCGCTGACTGTTCAAATAGAGTTTCCACAGAGTTCGCATGGTGCAAATATGTCGATCAAAATATTCAGTTTATTTCCTCTATACCCATGATGATTCGCCCGTCGGTAGTTTTAATTGGAATTCTTGGTCAACCTTTTATACGCCGACGGTTAAAGGGTTAGTGTTGCCGGCCGCCGCTCCACCGGCCTAGCCTGGCCTGCCTTTTATTCCTGGCCGGGCTGGCTTGCGGCAGCCAGGTGTACCTCACTTGTCCCTCGGCGCAGACACCGTGAAAGCTATTCCGAACTATAAACGGAAAGCACAAGAATTTCGGAATTCATGATCGAACAGTTTCTAATTCCCAGGTCTGTGAAAAAACTGACAAACCTTTCATTATATACAGCCACATTCAAGCGGACTCGTTGCAGCGCATTAAATATTGGTATTGCTTTCTTGTGGACATACAAAAAGATGACTATTACTTTATTAAAAGTATAAATTAAACATCGCTGATGCAAATGCTAAATGAGTTCTTAACACTCAGTTTAACATACAAAACTTTGCCAAAATGCAGTTTCGTATGTTCATGAAATACAAAATTATTTTGCCCTAACGGTTGAGCTGGGGATCAACTGGGCACTTGTAGAGTCTCCTAGAGCAATCCCGCATAAGGTCATGGGGGAAGATTTCTTTTTTTGTAATGGTTGTCCATGTCATCTTGGGTGAAAAAAAACAATAGCAGGTCAGAGAGTAAACTCACAAGGACTTACACAATGATGTACTGCCATTGAGCCAAGTCGGTCTACACAAACCAATCCTTGAAAACTAACCAACTGCCATAACGATGCATTTTACCTGTTTAACTTTCAAGCGTATTTACCTAACAAACAAACTTTTCTATATTTTCTTCTTGAATATCAATGTAACAAATTGCAGGTATTGCTGCCGATGATAGATTCTTCAAGTTCGTAAGAAAAATTACCCACAGCCCCTAAAAACCTTCGTATATCAAGTCACTGAAAAGTTTTTCCCTATTAAAATAAAAGAAACACAGATTAATCCGACCGTCAAGAAACACAACAAAGCCTCATACAGCACACGAATATTGGCGTAAAATTATAAAGAAAAATAACAACAAAATTACACATGTAGCAGAGATTTACGGCCACACCAGAAGAGACTCTGACCGCCCCGCAACAGTTCCAATAGGTCATTCAATCTTTTCTTCCCCTTAGTCTTTGTGAACGTGAGCCATAGTAGTGATGCAAAGTGTTATTAATGCAACAGTCACTACAAAACTATATCCTCACTATCCTCGCCCATGCAACACACACACACACACACACACACACACACACACACACACACACACACAAAGCGCACTCTCTCTCTCTCTCTCTCTCTCTCTCTTTCTAGAAACTTCACTCCATTAGCCACACCATTACCTTCAACATCATGAATATTCGCAGACACCTCTTTCATAATTTCCTTCTATCTAATTTCCATACTAACGAAAGGCGCCCACCTGTAAATGACTCCCCATGTTCTTTGTCTGTGAAAAATACCTGTCCATAGCATTAACTTGGTCAAATTCATCTGCCACACAGAAGGATATACATTTGGTATTCATAAAAGCCAAGCCAAATGTTTCCATACATAATTTAAATACAGTAAACCATTTTCGATTTTGAGCTTCAAATGTAAACGCCGGGATCGGTAATAACGGCATTAATATTACATCAGAACATTTCGTCGCATTTCCATGTTACTGACTTAATAAACTGAACATGCCACCACGTAGTCCTACATTCGCTATCTGCCGTTTCCATGTCTCTGTCCTTTCTTCTGGGTCACTAACTGCTTTCAGTAATAAGGAGTTGGGTTTCTACACAATTGATAAGATAGTCAGTCTTTCGGTAACCTTTTAGCCCATCGATGGTGTGGTCGGTATGCTGCCCTGACTTCTAGTCAGAAGGTCCGGGTTCGATTCCTGGCACTCAGTGGTGTTCATTTGGGAACTTTCCCTCTTATGTTCAGGCATCCGATTCAACACCCTCCGATATATAACACTGCTTCCGTCATGCCCTATCACAGCTGTCTCTACGAATACAGCACTGCAGAGGAAACACCTCCATCCCCGCATGTGGTCTTCACACAGCTGCACACTCTCGTGTTTACTCTGTCTGTTTGCTTAATGAATGCCGAGCAATATATCAGCCACTTCATACAAGGCAATGTTGGAATTTTTAATGCGCTATTGATAAATCGTGTGTGTGTGTGTGTGTGTTTAAAGCTGGAATGGAGACCCTTTCACTTAACTATGTTAGAAGCATTTAATATTACACACGTTCCATCGCTCGGGACTCCTCGGGCGCCCACACAACATTCGATGTCTTGTGTTGTTGCCCATGGTAAGGATTACCTCTCATAAAGGCACCTGTAAGATACTGGCACACTGTGCTTGTAGATTTACTTCCAATTCCTTAAATACGGTTTACAAATCCCAATAATATAAATGACTCGGAGAGGAATTCATGGATATAAAATGCTGAGAAGAAAAATCTCCACCAGGGAAATGAAGGCAGTGGCGCAGTGTGGCGGCGCATAAATTAGTCTGCAAATCCCCTTTCATCAGATCAAGAGATGCATGAAGAGATAACTTTTAATTTACGTGATCATGGCGGGATACGCCAAGTACTTTTTATTGCAGCGAAATTAAAGCGTGGGTCTCCGTGAGGATCACTAATTTCTAGAATGGAAAGAACGAGAACACAAAAACTACACAGATGACCAAACTTCAAACAATTTCTTTCAACTTTCTAATAACACGACAAAGGTCACGGAGATCCCTCTTGCCACAAAATAAAGCCTACGACGAGACTGATCAAGTAAAAATAATAAAAAAAGAGGAGGGCGATAGAATAAGAGCTTTTGAAAGGCTAACCCATTTTACGATGCCACAATGTGTCCGCGCCAGGGTGAGCGCTTTGTGGGGCCCAAATTTTATACATTAAGTACTTAAGGGAGTTAATATTAGGGAGTATGTCGCTGCTGCAGGCTCTCAGAGAAGTTAGTAACGCTAAGTTTTATGCACTCAACCCACTTCAGCGCGGCGGAGCATGTCGGGCCCCGCTAGGACCTCCGGGCGGTGGCGGCGGAGAGGGGGCCAACAAAGGGAGCTTCCTAAACCTAAATAACTAAGTCGCTCCAATTCTCGTACTTTTTTACCTTTAATCCGTTAGTCCATCACTGTCACTTGCTTTTTGCTTCATAGATGCTGCAATCGTTCCCTACAGCATAAATAAATCAACATATTATTACGTTAGAGCGTACTGAATTAAATTTATATTACATTATATTGAGTTTATATATAATGAGAGTTAATGAATAAGTGATTCATGGAAAGCAGCCACGCTACCTCGAAATTCCCACGTCTATATTTTCATGAGGAGAGGATGGAGGGAGTGGAGGTATGAACGAGGGACGGAAGTAAACGACAAGGGGATGAACGGCATGTGAGATAAGGAAACGGGGAGTGGAAGGACGGTACTGGAGAATGAAATGATGATAGGTAAGAGAGGGAGGCAGAGGGAAGCTACGGTGTGTGAGGTAGGAAATTAACGAGAGATAATGACGGACAACTCTCCAACTATGAACACACACACACACACACACACACATACACACACACACACACAAGCTAAAGCACGCAAACCACCGATAATATGGTGGTGTGGAGTCAGACGAAGCAATAATGACAGGAGAAGGATGAGGAGGAAGAGAAAGGGAACAAAGAGGACAAGGAGGAGGAGTAAAAGGACAAGAATCAGGAGGAGGAAAAGGAGGAGGAGGAATGAGCAAAGGAAGAAGGTCAAGAGCATGAAGGAGGAGGAGGAGAAGGACGAGTAGGAAAGGGAGGATGAGGAGGAAAGGGAGGAAGGGGAGGAAAGGGAGAAAGAGAACGGAAGGAGAGAGACAGGAAGGAGGAAGAGGAAGGAAAGAGGGAGGTAGACAGGAAAGAAGGGGGGAGAGCCAACGTGAGGATAAAAACAAGAGGGGAGAACAGTAAAGATATTGATGTATAGAAACATAACCTATTTGAAGGATCTACATTATCCCACATCTTGCATCATCCAGAAGTATAACTAACGGACGGGAAGGAGAGTGTTCCCCTTCTCCATGCCCTCCACTCCTCCCCTTCCCCTTTCCTTCCCCAGCAAAAGAGGAGGCGGAATAGTAGGAGCAGAAAGAAGTGGAGGAGTAGATGAGGTGAAACTGGAGGAGGAGGAAGAGGAGGAAGAAGGAAATTATGTAGGTAAAATACATGGTGCCGCGAGGAAGAGGAAGAAGAGGAGGGGAAAGGAAGGAGGAGGAGGAGGAGGAGGATTATGTAAGTAAAATTCATGGCGCGGCATGGAGGAGGTGGTAGAACCGGAGGGGGAGGAGGGGGAGGGAGAGGAGAAGGAAGGAATGAAAGACTAATGGAGGGAAGCCGGGAGGAAGAATGGAATGAAGGAGAATGGAAAGGAAGATCTAAGGAATGAAGAAACAAGAGGAAAAGATTAAGAACGGACGACAGGAAGGAAGGATGGATAAAAGCTAGATGAGAGGAAGGAGGAGACAGAAAATAAAATTGGAGAGGGAGGCGTATATCAATTGATCACTGTTCATATCGGGAGAAGTAACTACCCTGAGAAATCTACCTGACGCAATACACACCCACTACAAAATTAAAGTAAAGTACGACAACAAAACAATGAAACTAGCTGAGAGAGAGAGAGAGAGAGAGAGAGAGAGAGAGAGAGAGAGAGAGAGAGAGAGAGAGAGAGAGAGAGAGAGAGAGAGAGAGAGAGAGAGAGAGAGAGAGAGAGTAATTTAATTAAAGAAAACTATCAAACGAAAAGCGAAACTGCAGACACCACCATCATTAGCCTCACCACCACCTTCACCACCATCACGATCACTAGCATCATCACCAACACCATCACCATCACCACTGCCATCATACCACCACTATAACCAACATCATTACCATCATAAGCTTCCACATCATAAGCCACACTGCCTGCCAGCCCCGAGAGACGTTTCCTTGGGCTGTCATCTCTTACCAGATTAAAAATTATGGAAATCACAGGAAATTTCATCGAGGCAGCGTTAAGATGCATTGGAATTTTTACTTGGCGACCTGGGAATACCTGTTTTGCGTCTTGCTATCTAACCTACATTCAATATTATCTTTGATTTGGAAGATTCTTTTTGCCTTCAACCCTGGATTTCCTTCGTCTCATCCCCTCGGTTTATCATTTCCGTCTCTTCTCAACATCTGACTATTACTGTTATCTTGCCCTCCGCTCTCCTCCTCCCTTTCCTGTGCGCACGTTTACCTCCCCTTCTTTCTTCTCTCCAGCGTATCACCGTCATCTTTTCTCCACCTCATCTCGTTCTTCCTCATGCTCCTCCACCTCCACGTATTCCTCATCATTTCCTCTTTTCTTCCTCCCTTTCTTTGCTCCTTCCAATTACGTTCCCGCTCCTCCTCGGCGTCCTCCTCTCCGCCGAGTGTTCATCAAGCATAAAGATTTTGCTTTCGCTGAATTAGGTGATAAAAAGAAAGAATTAGGGGACGGTCGCAAAATGTGTTGTAGTTTATGGAGTCTGTCTTTCCTGGGCCATTTTCCTCGTGTTATCTCTCATTTCTCTTTATCGTATTTATTTTTTTACCCTGGCAAATAATACGGCTTATACATTTTTCATGATTATAATTTTTTGCAAGACGTTTAAAATTTTGTATGTTTCTTTTGAGGCTTAAGATTACGAGATTAACTTTCTAAGTATGATAAGTATTAATTACAGTAAGGGTATTTCTCTTACAAAAACATCCTTAAAATCAGACAGGAATAGTACGCGCACAACATTACCTTGATTAAAATGCAACAATATAAAACAAATCGCTGTCCGGTGATGTACAGTGCTCTCGCTTTAAAAATATTTATGAAAAGAGAAAGTTCTATATCACTGTCATCTGAGAAGCTTTAATAAGGATGAGGCAATCTCTCAAGATGTATAACCTCTGCATATTAATTTAATATTATGCACAGAACCGCTGACACTAATGCAAACCACCATCTTTTATAACATCCAATAACTATGTGAAGCTCCCGCACTAAAAAAATCAGATGAAAAGTGAGTACGGCAGACATTATTTTCTCCTGCTGCCGAAAAAATGTCCCCCTCTCTCGACCATCTGGCCACTCTGAGATATCTCTTTTTTTTTTTTTTTCGAAATAGAACGTCATTTACACGATTGTAGCTCTAGTTAATGTATTATACACAGATTTTCTTTTTTTTCCTTTTTGTCGAGGATATTCTTGTTTTCTAGAAAAAAAACATGAGCATGAATTATCTTCGTTCTCTGTCATTCTGTGACTTGTAAATTAGTGGTTTAAATGCCACAAAGTGCCACACGATCCGTTAGCTAAGGCGACGATGTTAAACAAAGCCAGATATTTCACTCTCACCGGCAAGAGTAAATGTTCGACTGATGTCTGGCGCGTGGATAGACTGATGTCTGGCGCGGGGATACATAAAACCCAAGTACACAGACAAATGTATAGGTCAACAAAAAGTGACTTATTGCACCACTTGGTCACACTCACCACGTACTATATTCACACAACAGGCACAGCACACAGGCCCGACACGAGATCTACACATCATACAGGTACCACAATTACAGGAAGCAGTAGACTTCACAATGGCACAACAGGAGAACGACAAAGAACAAACACAGACACAATAAAGGAACACTACAACATAGGAATCACTATAACCGTGCCTGCAGAAATCTGGACGGACAGCAAAATTCGTTTGTGCGAAATACCTCCTGTTTGTCTTTCGGGCAGAGTGGTTGGTAAAAATGGTGGATAAAATTGGTCGGGGAGTTAATTAATCGAGTCGACTGTAGGTGACTGGACTGCTCTCCCCTGCCCTTGTGTCCTAGCCCCAGGACGTCTTAAGGGTGCTGGTGCTGGATGATCTCTTACCTCTGAGCAGAGGTTTTGGGGCGCATTAAAGTACGATAAAGATGCTAAGATATTTGTAAAGTCTTTCTTGGCACCGCGACAGCTGTGGTTATCGAGCGCTGTGAGATCATTGATATATTTCGAAAAAGTTAAACAAGTAAAAAGTAAGACAGATTACTGGATTAAAACATTTTACAATTGAGATAACTCATTAAAACTAGGCCAGTCTCCTCTAAAGTCTGAAAGCCATATGTGCAGGAGACTGGGGATTTTTTTTACAAGTACAGAAAAGGTTTACAAAACTACCATGCACTCCCCAGAAGGGTTTTTTTTTTTTTTTTTCATTCTGTGCTAAAGGGAATGGCATGCTCGGTGCGGCGGCCTAGTTGATTAATCCATTAAAGGTCCCACCACTGCATGAAAAATATTACCAATTCCACTGACAAAAAACGACAATTCTTATTCATTCTCCCAGAAAGTCATCAAATTTTCAAGACCGATCAATAATGACTAATATCATCAACAACGTTTCTTGGGTTGTGTCGTTACCGTTTTTACTATGCCTGTTTCGGGTAACCCACATTATATTTTGTAGCACTCCTTACATTTATATCTATATGATCCTATATATATATATATATATATATATATATATATATATATATATATATATATATATATATATATATATATATATATATATATATATATATATATATATATATATATAAGTGCGTTAGTGTTTATAGGCATTGACTATCATGGCTTAATCTGTTGCATTCCCATAATCTGCAGTGTTGTTCTCTATTTATCTACTGCATAATTTTATCTAATATCTTATCGCATTCATTATTGTTTAAAGATCTCTTCAAAATGTGAGAGCTGCCATGACACTCTCTTACGTGGGTCAACTCCCAAACGAATTTTGCTTCTATTTACTCCTACTTACACAGTAGTTTCATTATAGGATTGTCAGTTCTCCTTCAGAACAACCATCCACCTTTAATTCTGTATTCAACTTTAAATTGGATGTACGTACATCATTATTTCACTGAACTCAATAACAAGTTATTCATGTTATACGCCTTTATCGTTTGGCTTCTTCCGTGCAAAACAAATGTTTCAACCATTATTGCTTCTCAGAACGTAAAAAACACCACAGAGGCAAGGTGCACAGGGGTTGATATTGCCTTCATCATCATTATCTTCGTAATTACCACGACTCAGCTTAGTACCCTCCCCTCACCTGCCCTGCCTTGCCTTCCCACCCCAGCAGCAGCAGCTCACGGCCACCCAGCGCCGCTCCCACCTGCCTCGTTATCACCATCATTATCATTACCAACACAACCCACACAGCCAACACACCTGCTAAAAATAGTCATTAGCCCATCACAACAACCACCATCACCATGCGCTACACCCTCCACCACCACCATACCGGTCACCACAAGACTTGGACGTCGCAGTTATCTCAACACATTCACCAAAGGTCGGCCACGCCTTTGAGTGAGTGCCAGAACATCTATCAGGAATACCACAAAAGGTAGAGGCATCAAAGCCGCCGCTCTCAGACGCTAGCACTGCTAAAATAAAGTTACTGCAGTTTCGACAATTTTGCAACGCCTACTATTGGCGTTCGCTTTTCAGTGTTTTGGTGATGGTGAGCTCTGGCCTGTAGTGGGATAACGTGACTGGACTTGGCGAATTAGAGACCATGAAAACCCTGGAACATTATCTTTAAATAATTAGCTGTTATATTTTTCCTTGCGGTACATACTGATTCAGTGATGGGGAGCTCTGGCCCATGAGGTGATGACTTGATAGGAGCTTGGTGATATAAAATACATGAGAACCCTTTGTGAATATGAATTGTAAGTAAATGATCTGTAACTTTATCTCTCATTTTCTCTGTTAAACGATGTATGGATTAATATTTTTTTTTCTATTATTTACTTCAGTAGATGAACATTTAGTGGTTGATCGCAAAGCTCTTAACTATAATAACCTGTGCAGTCCACACAGAGAGGTTTGATGTGGAGAAAACACACAGGGCAGGGGTAGGTGCGGCATTTGTGTCGTGTCTTTCTGTCGTCCTGTCGTCTTCCTGTCTCCCCGTCATCTGACACAGTGAGCACGTCTTCTGATTTTCGCTCCTGGTCACCGACGCATATTTGTATGTAAGCACGTTCGTGGGACAAAATCCACCCAACACCACCCCGACACCCTAACAAGAGTGACTGAGCGACACATCACTCTCATCCTCCAAAAGACCAACAAGCAAAATTAAGATATGTATCGGAGACGCTACCACAACAGAGCCAAGGGCCACGCAGTGAGTACGTGAAAACTAAAGAGTGTATTTTTTATAATGCACGTAGGTCTTGTGCATGGGATTGATGGTGAGTTTGAAAAGTCATCATCATATGCCTACTGGTCGCCAATCCACTGTAAACTCATTCTCTGCACAATCAGCCCAAAATTGGTGTTTCAATAGTTACATGTAGACTACTGATCTATTGACTATATTAATTGCTTGCTAGGGGATGTCACGAAAGCAATAGGTTAATGGTGCCCAATGGGAATTACTGACAACTCCATCATCACATCAGAGACACCATCCCCAGCATCCTCACCACCAAGACCAACACAAAAATACCACTACTACACCAACACGGCCACCTTCACTTAGCAAGCACATCAGCCACTACACCTTCGCCACACCATCACCACACCACCACCACCACCACTACCACGCCATCAGTTCCACATGTGATGGACCCGGCCGCCATATTTTGCTTGCCTCATCGTGCGGTAGTGATTGACTTCTGAAGCGAATTACTGCCAAGTGTACGGTCATTTCGCGTGTGTTATACGACTGACTGAACATAACGACACTGTTAACTTCATCAGTTGCCCGTAATGGCTAATAATGTTCTCTGTGTCATGGAAATTATATCGCTGACAAATGGCGCGTGAAAGCTGTTCTCTCTATGCCTTGCTAACCGTGGCCAACACCTGTCCTCGGAATGGCAGTAAATGGATTATGATTGACTGGTGTTATATCTTGACGCCATTTACCTCCACTTACCCGTGTAATTCTAGTGATTACTACGTAGTGTTATGTGTGTGTGTGTGTGTGTGTGTGTGTGTGTGTGTGTGTGTGCGCGCGCGCCATCTCCACCAAGGGCTATGAAAGTCTTGCCTTCATTCCCAAAACGTGTTTCGAATCAGGAGACTTTTTGCTCCGCCTTCATTCAGTTTGTTTTGTCTGTCACTTTCTCGGCTTTTGGATACGACCAAATTAGATTTCGCTGTGTCAATCTTGTGGGTAAAGCTGAGGTAGGGAGCGAGTTAATTTATATTTTACGCATACGCTTTCGGCATCGAGGGGAAAACAAGGTGGAGGCGGACGGCACGGGGTGAGGTCGTCAAGGGGGGATGGAGGATGAGAGGGGAGCGAGACAAGGAAGTAGCGGCGAGGAAAATTATAATCCTTTCCATTTTTTAGTCTGCGTGTGTAGCAAGGATGAAGAAAAAGTAAGAGAGGTCAGCAAAAATAATACGAGGGTAAGAGCAGCAGAGATGATGACAGCGAAAGGAAGCAGTGCCCAGAGACAAATAGAGATGAAGAATGTATTACCTGCTAATGACAGAGGGGGAGAAAAATAGTGACCCAGCGGGGAATAAGTCACGGCGGGGTGAATAGCATAAAGGCGCCTTGCTACATACTCGTGCCGGGGAGGGATTTTTTTTAACTCGGGGACGTCAGTAAAATTCATAACAGCAATAAATCACCTCAACCTCCTCTGAATAGACAGGAAAGGGTGAGGGTTGGTACACAGAAAATCAGATTACCTGTCGTACGGCAAGAGAAAGTGTGCAGGTGTGAAAGAGCTTGTTCAGAATACCTAATACACCGGCCAACATTCTTCGCATTTAAACCCGGATAGCTAAGGCAAGTTGGGGGAATTTCAGCGAGTAATAGGCGACTAATAGCTTGGGGAGGAGTGAGAGGACGAAGAGCAGGAGAGTCAATTGGAAGGTTAAAGGGGCTACACTACCATTGAAAATATTTGCCACATTTTTGCCGTGGATATATCGCTTTAAGTGTACAAGTTAACTTTACATATTACGACGCGCTGCCATGATGGTGAAAAAAATATTATCGTATACGAGGAGAGAGTGTGACCATGATTAGGACTTAGAAGACAGAGCAGAGGAAAAGGGTAAAAGGATAGGAAAGTCACGGAGATGAAAATAAGAAAATCGAGGGAAAGAAGGAAAGATAGTGAGGGCACGGTTAACGAAGAGACAAGGCGATGGAATACGATAAAAGAGAGTGCAAGCTGACAAAAATAAAGAAAACGATAACGAATAAAATTAAATAAGCTTGAACAATTAAGGGACACAAGGTTATCGTATATGAGGAGAAAGTGTGAGTATAATTAGGAAAAACGACAGAGCACAAGAAATGGATAAGAAAAATAATTGGAAAGGAAAATGAAATAAAAGAAAACGAAGGAAAAATGGTGAGGGGGTGGTTAACAAAGAGGCAAGGCGGTGGAATGCGATTAAAGAGAGGCAAGGTAACAAAAATAAAGGAAACAATAACGGATAAAAGAGAGGGAAAGGTCAGTACAGGGATACAAGGCAGAAGAATAACACAGGAAGAGTGCAAAGTGACGAATATTAAAAACGAAACAAAAAATAAGGTGTTGGCATTGTTAAAGAACAGACACAATACAGGGGATTAAGATAAAAAAGGAAATGGAGGTCGACAAAAATAGGCAAACAAAAGATATCGAGAGAAAAAAACAGGAGAAATTTTACGGCTACGCAGTAAATCCGACATAACCGGTAGCGTGGATGCAACTCACGTCGGGTTGTCAATCAAGATTACGTCAGGTTATATGAGATTTCTCCGCCGTTCCTCAGCGTCTGTGATACGATTCGCTATATACGAGAACGCCAAGGCCACTAGCTACATACAAAACCCACCTCCTCCTTGCCCCTCACCCCAACCCCCTCAACCCGGAACCCCGATCCCCACATATAGAAGCGAGATGCCATTCGCAGTCATGACAACAAATAACCACCTGCTACATAAGTTTGTCTGGATAATACCCACACGGTTACTCGGAATGACCCGTCACTGTAAGGAAGGATTGATGGAGGGTGAACGGTGCGAGGAAACGAGGGAATGATAATGAAAAAAAGGATGTTAGGAAGGATGGATGGAAGAAAACAAGGTAATAATTAGGGAAGGGTCGAGCGGATGAACGAAAGAACAAATCAAGCAAGTGAGAAAGGAAGGAAGGAGGAATGAAAGAGAAGAAGGAACGAAGGAACGAAGCAAGTAAGTGAATAAAAGGAGGAAAGCAGAAACCATGAAGCTACTGAAAGAAGAAAGAAAGAAAGAAAGAAAGGAAGGAAGGGAGTAAAAAATCAAAATAATAAAAAGGAAGACAGAAAACGAAAGAAGAGAAAAAATAAGGAAAATAGCGAAGAAAGGAAGACGGACAGGTAGGAAGCAGGTCGGGGCAGGTGGCTGGCAGTGAGTGGTGTTCATGAGCCTGCCACTCCGTCATCGCACGCGTGACGCCGGCAACAACGGTGCTAGGGCGTGCCATGAGTCTACTAATTGGCGTCCTTCGCGTTATCGGCGGAGACTCGCGGGCCGGGCAGCGTGCGGACCCCCGACCCGGCAAATGGCTATGCAAGTTTGAACTGCTAATCGAGGACACGGACGACAAACCTAAATAAGCTGAATGAGCGGAACGAACGCGAGCCCCCTCCTTCCCATCCCTGCCCGCCGCTGCACGTCCCGAGAGAGACAATGTTACAGCAATTTGCCGCCGCGTTCTCAAGGGCGTGACGCCAAAGGTCGGCCGTCCCGAGGCTGTTCTCCTTTGTGTCTTGTTTCCTCTGATGAACAAAGGGACGGCCACTCAAGTCAAGTCTCCCTCGCAACAACGATTTTATGCAATTAAGCAGAAGATAATGGCGTTTGCGATATTTTTTCTTTTTAAATATCCCACAGAAGAAAAATCGAGACGCGTTTATTCATGAGATGTAGCGAATGGATATATAATTAACGTGGGATTTTCATGAGCATGTGAAATGCGTTTAAAGTGGTATAAAGGGAGAACGATAAGCGTTCCTTCCTTCCTTCCTTCCTTAACTTCCTCCGACTTGCCTTCCTGCCGCCGTCTCTTACTCCGTTTTTCATTTAAACTTCACTCCTAGTTAATTAACGGTAAGACCCGCCGTAATTTCCTGTATCATTAAGAGTCATTAGTCACAACACCCATTCTTTCAGGATGTCTCAATTACCTGAAAATCGCCTTCATAATTAACTTCCCTCGCCGGCCACGGGAAACTGATGAGAGCCTTCGCCTAATGGCCGCTAGTTGCCGTTAATGAGCACGATGGAGATACGAGACCGAGGTCAAGCACAGACTGTCGGGCGGTACTCGTTGCAGCACCCGATATTAGCCTTCATGGTGCTTGCTCTTCATGATGAGAGAGGCGGAATGGGTAATAATAAGTAAGAGTAAAAGAATGGTACAGCGCCATACCTGATGACTATATCTGGCACACTAGATTATGGAGCAAGTATGTGAAGTCTGAACATTCAAGCAAGGCCGGCATCTCGTTCATTTCAAGTTTCGTCCGGCGCGCCTCCAATCACTGGAAGTACCGGATGAAACTCTCCGCCTCCTCCAGCACCGACCATTCTGAGGGGAACTTTAGAGGGAACCAGACGCTAAATGGTTCGATTAGTCTCACGCCTTCCTTCCACCTCCAACAATCGATTCCCACGTCAGAGTTTCTACGGACCTCCACCAGAATTTCCTTTCGCTTCATCCTGACCGCAATAGTTTACCGCTTTTCGGGTGATGGATAGCGGCACTCAGAGGAGGCATTGGCAAGGCACAGTGACTAGGAGGGAGGTGTTGTGACGGCGATGATGTGGCGGGGTGTACTGGTGTGGTGTAGAGTGGTGTGGTGTAGAAAGAAGTGGTATGGTGTGGAAAGGAGTGGTGTGGTGTGAAAAGGAGTGGTGTGGTGTAGAAATGGAAGGTGGTGGGGTGGGGTGTATTGTGGAAAGAAATGGTGTGGTGAGGAGGCGAGTGGTGTGACGTGGTTTGGTATGGCGTGGCTTGGCAAGGTACGATGTGGTGAAGTGCGCAGTCTCTGGCGTGTGGTGCTATTACCTTGGGCGTTCCTGATACAAATCGTGAAATACTACTTACCCCACCGGCGGAAGGCAGAGCTGGAGGGCTTTAGAGCGGCTCAGCACCACAGCTCAGGGACTTCTGTGGTTCACCTCTTCCTATTTCCTTGAGCTGCTGAAAGAGATGATAAATTTATGCCTTAAAGCAAGAGTGTTTCATATCAAAAAAGGCATAACAAAACCTATTCTCATTTCACCTCGCCCGCCTGGCAAAAGGACATAAATTTAGTATCAGCTTTACGAGGCGAGTCATCAATATTTCGTACAGCAATTATTAATATAAATGGACTCGTCTATTATATTTCCATTCGACACGTCGGGCACGGAGGAAGGTAAAAGATTAATTTACTCGGATAGGAGGTGCGCGAGGGGAGGAATGTGTGAAGGGCCTGAGGGGACGGCGGCGTGAGGGGAGGATACGCAGCAGAAAGAATATGAAGGGAGGAAGGTGCGAGGAACCATGCAGGGGTAAGGGTGAAGGGAGTGGTGTGAAAAGCGTAGGCATGCGGGAGGAAAAGAGAAAAAAAAGGAGGATGTCACTGTATAAAAGGAGAATGTAAAGATGAAATAATGGAGAGCGTTGAGGAAAAATTGACCATGAAAGGCACGTCAGGAGGTGCTGATGGTGGTGGTGGTGGTGGTGCTGAGTGGCTATAGTGGTGGTGATGGTGGTGGTGATGCCGGAAATAAGAAACTCTGACAAACCTGGACGTGGACTCGAATTAGAACACACTTGGCTTATCTTGAAGTCTTTCCACTACCATTCACCTTAAGTTTTTCTTCTCCTTACCAGTCTGTGCGTTTGTGAAGCTCCAGTGAAGTAAACACGACGAACATAACAAAATCAAAACGTAAAAGTCAGCTAGCACGATACGTTAGCTTAGACTGAAGTAAAGTCACGGTAAAGGGACACATAATACTGGACGGACTGGTAATGACTGCTGCGTGGATTGACGGAAAGGAAACACGAGAGGAGAGGAGAATAAGATGAAGAGAACGGGGCTAAAGAGGAGGTGTAGGAAAAAATGTTATTGTCAGTAGCAAGGAAGACTTCTAGTTAGGTTGCAGGGGAGTATTAGCTGTCTAAAGAAAAAGTTAAGAGATCTCTTGTAAGGGGAGGAGAGGAAAGAATATGGAAGGGGAAGAAGGGTGAAAGGGAGCAAAAGGGAAGAATTTGTTTGGAAGTAACACGGAGGAGGGGAGGAAGTGAAAGGGGAGCCTGAAGTAAGGAGGAAGAAAGCGGAGGCAGGGCGACGGGAAAGGGGAGACAAAGAGGAAGGAAAAGAGCGGAGGGAGGAGGGGAGAAGAAAGATGGACAGAGGAGGAAGCCTATACGAGAGAGCCATTCACGGAAAACTATGATTAACCGAGTCAGGGCGCAGCCGGAGTGACAGAGACCCACGAGCCAAGTTGTCCGGGAATGAAGCCGCTAATGAAGTGGCTCACAACGGGAAATAATTCTGGCAAAATCCTGAAGCGGGAAAAGCGCAAAAGATCCCGTTAAAGTTGGAGACGCAAGTTTTGTCTCCAAGCTGAGGGGGAGCAGATGGGGAGGAAATTAATGATAGCAACGCGAGAGTATTCCCTATTATCTCACGACAGCTTTGGACAGTTCATTAATAGTACGTTAGTTTTCTCCCTCTCTCTCTCACCCTCTCTTTGCAGCATCGACAACCATTGGGAGCACCATTTAGCCAGCCAGACAGTCAGCCATTCAGCCAGCCAGCCAGCCAGCCGGCACCGAAATCCTCCCCTGTTGCACACCGTATCCCTCCGTTATCTGGGAGCTCAAATATATAACAAGAATTTTAGGGAGCCATATCAGCCTCTCTCCGCGGCTGCCTTCGTTTCACTCTTGCGATTAGCCGGCACAGGAAAGGGGGAGACCGAGCCAAACTGTTGCTGCTGCTGCTGGAACCGGATCTTCCCAAAGTCTGTGTCCCTGAGCGTGTTTATAAATTGAATACTCATTATGGAAACTAGCAATGGGAGTAGTGTCTGTGGGAGGTGTAAGCGTAGGTAAGAAGAAACGCAATTCGTCTTTGCACATCAGTTTTCACACGGCATAGAAGCTTGGGTAGAAAATAATCTTAATAGAGCTTCGACTTGAATCTGGGTCATAAAATCTACACTTTACGTAGATCTCTCTCGAATCGTATATCCAAGTCTCAGAGAACGTAAATTGTCTACTCAGTCTTGGTCTAGGAACATTCACGCGTGCCATTCAGAATCCTCATAACGCGTGTGCTGTTTAAGTGGAGTTGTGGAGGATATACGTGCAAGGGAGGGAGTTCAAGGGAGAATAGAATGATGTTCAATTCAGTCTAATACATAAGGGTACTATACACGGAACCAGAACACTCCCTCCATAAAAGGTGCAATGATGATGATGATACAGTCCAACAACACTTCCAATAAAGTAAATAGGACAGGATGGAATACAACGATACAACGCACCTTCTTCCCTCAACAAAGTCTGTCCTGATAGCCTTTGTTTTGAGCAAATATCTCGACTAGAGACTGGTACACACTATTCCTTGACTTTTACAGATATAGGAGCAGACTGACACACTAATCATCCCCATCCTTTTAAAACAGCCTACAAAAAGAGACTGACAGGCAACAATACATTTACGTGAAACAAATATACGAAAAAAAAAAAAATTTGCTCTAACCAGAAACGAAAACTGACACGCGATATTTTCTGCTCTTCACTACCTTTTCTTCCTTTCTTCCTTTTTCTCTTTTTTTTTTCAGTTCGACAGAAAGCTTGATATGCCATGGTCTCGCTGCCCACACACAGCTGCTCCTCTGGGGACGAGCCGCTTGCATTAAACAGCCACTGAAACGCAGCTTGACTATGCTCCCCCTTGAACAGCGAAGTGCAACATTAAGGGAGGACTCAGCGCTTTTTCCCCCACTTCTTGTCTGGTGGCGGCGGTGGAGTTGGCGGCAAATTTCCCGTCAGCCCACGTCAGTCACTTCCACTTCCTTCTCCCTCACGCACTCCCTCTCACCCTTCCTTGCCTGCTTCTTCCCTCCCTCCCTCCACCGTTTTCCTTCCCCTCTTCCGCCTCTCCGCTTCTCCCACCGCTTCCAGCTTCTCCAAGTTTGCAGCGAGGGGGGAAAAAATGCTTCAGGCGAGGGAGTTGAATTTTTCCTCCTCAGCGTCGCCACCGTCCTGAAACTCGACTGGCAACTCCGATAAGCTGCAACCTTTTCCTCGCTCTCTGCTTCGTATCCTCTCATTCTTAAGACCTACAACTACCCTCCCCCGCTCCCTGGTTCAGGATCATACATTCATCGCCCGTTCTCTGAGCACCACCCGAGTTTCCGCATCTTCTTTCTTTGTCTCTCGATTTGCACTTTTATCATGGTCCTGCGTATATAGCTAATATCTCGCCGTTCTTCGGTCATAAAAGTGATTCTCTTCCAGTTCTCGCAGCCTCATCATTGGAGCTCTCTTACGGCTCCCTTACCCTCCTCAGCGCGTCGCCAAAAGACCGATATTACTTCTTTCACGTCTCTATCATCTCCTTCCTCAATCAGATGGAATATTTTTCTCGTTGGCTCGCTCCTTTTTCCTCCCGCTCGCTCTTTCTCCCTCCACCCAGGGCCACACGGGCTTGCAGCTGAATTCACATGTTCACCTTCTTTACCCAAAATTTCGTGCGTCTGATCCGCCTCCCCGTCGCCTCTGCAGCTGTATCGATGCTCCAAACTATTTCCAGCCAGAAGGATTACTCGTGGGTAAAATCGGACTGCGTTTCCGCCGGTGATATCGGATATCCTTAAAGACAGAACTAGTAGCAAAGACGCCACCTTTTTCTGTGATGTCTGTCTTCTGTTTCTTCTCATCAGCCTCTCCGTCCTGAATATCGATAAGGGACTTTTTTTCTGTTGAAGATCTGGGTTTTATTCTTTATTTCGATGTTGGGAAAGTTTGCGTTTAAGCCTTCACTTTGTGAGTCGTACAAATATATACGACTAAGGACAACGTTCAAGAGGGTTTCTCAGCCTAGGCGAGATTCCCAGCACTTGGCGTAAGGCTTTTCAGGTTACCAAGGAAGTGGAAAGAAAATCACCAAAGAACCCGAATAAAAAAATTGCCGTTCCCTACTTGGAAAAGATCTTACCTGGAGGTCTTCGAGACTCCACGATTCATATATTTTTCAGACATTTTAATGATTTTAAATTGTTTTCATGATACATATTTTCTTTATTATAAGGAAAAAACAAATTACTAAATCATGATCTTATGTATGAACTGCTTTATTATTTTTTACACAAGAAAAATTATTCTTCCAAAAATTCCATAGTTTTTTAAACATCGAATTCATAATGATATAGGAAACAAACTTATTTAATCTAGAAGGCGGCCAGAAACTAGAAGAAAAAACACAAACAGCTTACTGGGTAGTGTTGAAACTTCAGAAATTGTCCTTGGGGTTTACAGCCTTGGAAACGTTCGCGGTACCTTAAGCAGAAAAAAAACACTTCATAACATCAACAACAAATAAAATCGACATAACTCTGAGCCCTGTCTCGTTTGTGGTGGTGCCATGGGGGGGGGGAGAGTTGGAGACCTCGGCTGGTGCACTTTTATGAGATTTGAAGTGGTCGTGAGAAGAAAATTAACCTTACACCATCTTATCGCGCCCAGGCAACTAACTGGAGGAGGTGTAGCACGTCCTCCTTTTGGTCGTCACGCGGAAGAAGCAGAATATGGGCGTAATTGCCGTCTGAAGGAGCACAGCTACAAGCCACACAAACAAGACGCTCTCAAGGAGTTACAGGAGGGCAGCGGCTTGTTGGATGGGCTATTTCACAGAGCCTTTTATTATACCTTACTGTTACCTTGTGCTGGACATTGGCGGCTGAGAATGTGTGGGAAAGAAAAGAAAGAGAACGAAAGAAAGACGGAAAGAAAGTAAGAAAGAAAAGAAAGAAAAGAAAGAAGGAAAGAGACAAATAAAAAAAAATGATGAAAGGATGAAAGAAGCAAACCAACACGAAAAAGAGAGCTATAAGAAAGAAATGTGTAAATAGAATGTTAGTAGAGAAAAAGACAACCAGAATGAATGAAGAAAAAATTAGGAATATAAAAACAGGAGGAAGAAAGGCGACCAATAGAATATTATATTAGCGTAGTGCATGAATCATTTCTTCTTCACTCCTTGCCGGAGAGGGCTGATTAATATGTGATACCAAGACTCTCGCAAAACCTTTCCAAACTTCCTCACTGTGGCTCCCTTGACTCGGGCAGACTGCTTGGCCACTAAAGTTTCCGTGTTTGTATTATCCCCCGTTTGAAGCGAAGGAAAAGGGCGCCGAGAGGTCTGAAGTGCACTAACCTTAATCACCCAAACGGAAAATTTAGATACGGATTTTTATCATATCCCTTGCCAGTCTCAGGATGCGTACAATCAAAGAGTATTGCGAATAATAGACTTTTCTTTCTAACTCTCCTCCGATAAATATATACTTCACGTTCTTGAAAATAGTTAATATCCCTCCAGCGGCAGGAAAAGGAATACATCATTCCAGTAAATGATTCATATAACTCCACCTGATAAACAATTCACGTTCTTGAAAATGGCCAATACCCCCTCTAGCGGCAGAGAAAGACATATCATCCCAATGACCTCCTTATATAACTCCACAAGTCTCCTGTCTTACTACGTTTCTTCTCCCGTCTGTACCTGCCCTTGTCCTTGAGTCTAGTGTTTCTCATTACTAAAAAAAAACGGAAGATGGCATGTGTCAGAGAGATGCTGGGGAGAGTAAAGATGACTAAGTGTCTCGATACGACGAACATAAAAAGAGGTATAACTAACATATTCTGCGTCATGGCAAAGTCCCTCAAAGTAATACGTGTTGACATTGATGCTACAAAAATCATTATCATATTATGTATACAAGAGAATAGAGGTTAAAATTAATGGCTAGAAAATGCCGACTTTTGTTGCGGTGCCTTGATAATAATGAAAGATTTTATCAAAGCATACAATATTTTTTTTTAATTTTGCAGGTCGGTAACAACAAAAAATCGTTAAATATGGTTAAAATATTCGATCATTTCTTTTTGAGTGGACTTTAATATTACTTGCTCTGAAAATGACAGAATGGTTCACTGGCTTTTTTTCTTATTATACTTTTTTTCCAGCGATAACAAAGCAGGGATAAGCTATTTTTTTTTTTTTTTTTTAAGTGGGGGGAGAGAGAGGAGGCGAGATGTCGAAGGGAAAAAGGAAGGGGAGGGGAGAGGAGCGGAAGGGGCAAAACAAGTCTCAGCGTCGGCAATCCTCGGGAGAGTTTTATGATGGTGGAGAGAAATTACGAGGAATAAGCTAAGAATAACACGTCCCCTCAAGCGATCATGATGATGATGGTGATATTCTAGGCTGTTGTTGTTGGAAGTGGTGATGATGGAAATGATGAAGTTGTTATTGGTAGTATAGGTGTTGGTAGAGGTGGTTACAGTGTTGATACCGGTATTGGCTGTGATAGTGTTGGTAACGGTGGTGGTGGTGGTCATGCTATTTCTTGTCTAGTAATAGTAGTAGTGGTTGTGGTTAAGGCGGAGGGCGTGGTAGTGATGGCGGTAATGGTGTTGGTGGTGGTGGTAATAATCGTAATGGTTCCAACAATAAGTCTTATGTAAAACAAGGACCACAATGACGTCAGAGGCCGGCCGGAGACAGCGAATCAAGGACCTTGGCGCTGGTGGTTTCCGAGGCTAATTCTAGTACTGCGCTTCTGTACTGATGGAAAATAAATCCCATCTGGTGATTAAACTCCCGTACGAAGCCTGCGGGAAGACGGTCAAGCTCATAATCAAAGCGACAGAGTGCGGCTGAGGCTAATGCTGGCGAGATTAAGCGTTAACGAGAAGCGAATACAATTACAAAGCCGCGTAAATCCAGCAAAGGACTAAATGATAATGAAAAAAGACCACAATATAGTTCCACGTCCTTAATTCACTTGTCGGCGAGAGAGAGAGTGAGGGTGAGAGTGAGGAGAGGAGAGGAGAGGAGAGGAGAGGAGAGGAGAGGAGAAGAGAAGAGAAGAGAAGAGAAGAGAAGAGAAGAGAAGAGAAGAGAAGAGAGAGGAAAGACAAGGACGTGGAACAAAATATAAAAGGAGAGGGGAGGAAAGGAAAAGAGGTAGGGAAAGGAAATTTAAGGAAAGGAGTGGAAAGCAAAGGTAAGGAGAGGAGACAGAAATAGAGCAACTCTTTTTGTTATATTGATCCTCTCCTCCCCTGCCTTTCCATTCCCCATTTTCCGATGCCTCCCCGAACCATGTCTCTAATAAGGGTGATTAGGAGAGTGGAAACTAGTAAACGTCGGCTAATTAGAACTTTTCGACTTTGTGTTTTCAAGGAATTAGGTTTCCCCCCTCCCTATCTTTTTTTTCCCTTTTTCTTTATTTCCGCTATGAGTGTTTTCTTTTCCCTAGTGTTTGCCGGCCGTCTGCACCCCGGTGTTTGTTGCCTGTCGCTGGTGTTTGCCGCCTCGGGAGCTTTTCTTTCAAGTTTCGGCTTTTCTTCATTTTTCCCTGGCGTCACTTTTTGCTCCCCTTTGTGTCTGTTCCCTCCAGGCGTCTGCTACCTGTGAATTTTTATCCCTGCAATGCTCCCGCTGCTCTTTTACGACCGCCGCTGGTGCCCTTGTCTCTGTTTGGGGGAGGGAGGGGTGGAGAAGGAGGTTGTGATATTGTTTCTGAGAGTACACGAACGATAAATGAAATAAATACACTTTTTGATATCGTGTGACCTTCTTCCTTGTATTCGTCTCTCATTCTCCGGAAGCCGAGGTGAACTACGCGACTTTTCATCAAAGTTACACGCTCATACCTCTCCATCTTTCAATGTTTTCCAATAATTTCCCCAATTCGATGAGTATAGGATGTTATTTTTGTCTGACTAACCTCTGCCAGAGTTTAAAGCCTCTTACCAGTCTCTCTCTCTCTCTCTCTCTCTCTCTCTCTCTCTCTCTCTCTCTCTCTCTCTCTCTCTCTCTCTCTCTCTCTCTCTCTCTCTCTCTCTCTCTCTCATCCGCAACCTTGAACAATTATCTTTTCCTTCCTACGCAAAATTGGGACCGTTTTATCATCTCTCCCTCTTCCCTCTTCCTTCCCGGGCAATCTGTATCAGCTTGACTCTCAACCCTCAGGTGGCTCTTTTAGAACAACTTAATGAAACCTAGGGACCGCCTTCCAACCTTTGACGGACGCTAGGTTAAAAGTTTAAGGGTGAGCTTTGTGGGGTTCATGAAGAGCGCCAACGGTGCTTCAGTTCTTGATTAAAATTTGAAGCGGAAAGGAAGGGAGGGAAGAGGAGGGTTGATGGCGGGGCAGAGCTAGGCAGGATAGGATGGGTCGCGCCGTAGAGTCAGTGCTAGAACCGAAGAAGATGAACATTTCTGAGCTCCCTTGAGAGCACACACCTTCTCTTTGGGCACCTCAGAGTCGGTGTGTCGCCTAGGAGTGTAATGGATGTGACGAAGGCTTCCCTCTGCCGCCCTCCTCCCAGAATGACGAGATGAGAGAACACTGAGAGCTTTGGGTGACAGACGAGAGAGAGAGAGAGAGAGAGAGAGAGAGAGAGAGAGAGAGAGAGAGAGAGAGAGAGAGAGAGAGAGAGAGAGAGAGAGAGAGAGAGAGAGAGAGAGAGTTAAATAAAACCAGAGGAAATGGAACAGAAAAATAAATGACAAGAGAGGGAAACACACAAAACGAAAACCGGGAAAAACGAGGAAGAAGAAAAGAGCGACAAAACGGCTGAATAAAAACAACAACGAGGGAGGGGAGGTGTTCGTCAAGAATCTGAAGATAAACTCGCTATCACTCGCGTTTTTAAGCTGACCGCCTGTGATGGATACAGGGGAAGCCGCTCCCAGACAGGCGAACGATAAGGTGAAGAAGAGGGCCAAGTGCGGGAAGGGAGCGGACAGGTGGAAAGGGAGAGGATGAGAAACGAATGGAAGGAAAGGGAAGGGAAGAGAAGGGTAGGGCGCGGAAAGGTGGAACGGAAAGGGAAGGGAAGAAAATTTGAAGGGGAAGGGAAGGGAAGGAGGGGAAGGGAAGGGAAGGGAAGGAGAGGGAGGGGAAGGGAAGAGAAGATAAGGGAAGGGAAAGGAAAGGGGCGGAAGGGTGGAAAGGAAGCAAAAGGAACTGAAGGGAAGGGAAGGGAAGGGAGGGGAGGGGAGGGGAGGGAAGGGAAGGGAAGAAAAATTATGAAAAGGAATAAGAAGAGAATGAAGAGCTAAGGACAGAAGATGGAGAAAAAGTCAAAAGAAAGGAAGGGAAAGAAAGAGAGGGCAGTGCAGTGGAGAAAAGGAAGCAGAAAGAAACTGAAGGAAAGGGAAGAAAGGAGAAGGGACGGGAGAGAAAGAGAGATGAACAAGAAAGCCAGGGAAGTAAGTGGAAAGGAAGGATAGTGAAAGAAATAATTGAAAGGTCAAGGAAGGAAAGAAACGATAAGAGCGAGACTTTTTACGATAAGAGCTAATGGATGAGCGAAAGCATAAAAAAGGACCTGATAAAAAAAATAAGGAAAAGTGGGAGATAAGTGATAAGGAAGGAGGGAGGGAGGAAGAGGAGGAAGAAAGATGAGAACAAGGTAAGGGTGAAAAAAAGGCAAAAAAGGAAAGAATGACGAATGAGAATATAAAAGAAAAGCACCATGAAGTAGAGAAGGGATGAAAAAGAGAAAACGGGAGAATTGGATAGCGCAAAGTAAGGGAAGACTCAAATAGAAATACGCAAAGATGGCAAAAATAGGAGGATGGAGCAACAAGGGAAGGGATGGAGCAGAAGCAGTGTGGTTGTTAAAGGGTGCCAGGCTTCTCTACTATTCCGGTGCGCCGATAAAACAAGGTTGGGCGAGAGGGGAAAGGAAAGCGACCTCGGACTGTGTAAAGGGATCGAGGAGAAAATATGTAAAGGTACATTTTTCACAGACAGACAAACACACACACACACACACACACACACACACACACACACACACACACACACACATACACACCATCGACAAACTTTCAAATATATAAAGCAGATCTGTAAAAGTATATACGAAAGAAACGTGTACGGTATTCTTGTTAAAGGTAAGACACTAAACACTCTCACACAGGACAGGTGCGACTGATAACTCTGTACAGGTTTTCAGGACTGCTTAGTTTGCTGCATCAGTCCGCCCCTGTGGCCGAGGACTGAAGTGCGTGGAGGGTTGTTTGTTCCCTTATCTCCCCGTCCTGACACTGGGGTGAGGGTGAAGGTGAATTTGAGGGCGAGGGTGAGAGGCGTCCGCTTGCTGTTGACAACTGAGATGTGATAAGAGTTGAAGTTTTTGTCATCTTTCACTTCCCTGCACCTCGTCACACAACCCTCCCGCCGCCGGCCCTTCACAACCGTTCCCGCCCGTGCCACTCACACGCCCTCCGAATCTCGTCCCTCATAACTGCCTGGCCCAGCCCTAGCCTCCCTTTCGGTCCAAAAAACCCTCCTTCGCTCTTTTCTTTACTCTTTCCTCACACCCTTCACGTCCACCTTCATATATCACCTGCTGTAATCTCCGACGCTGTAGCTCTATTATACTCATAATTCACCGCTCAACTTTCTAATTTACTAAAGAAGTAGTCTCATACGTTCGGGTAAGACATTCTAATAAGTTATGTTAATAAATTATATACTATTATATCTATGAAATGGAAAATTATCCTCACCCAGCTCCTACCCCTCTCTCACGCCCTCCCTCCCACCCACTCTAGCTCGTCCTCCCTCCCCTCCGCTCCGCGTCTCATTTCCATGGCTGGAAGAAGCATGACGCCGATGATATTTTACACTATGAAGATAGTAGAGTGTTCAACATGTTAATAGGAGCAGTAAGGCTTAATTTAATAGATATGAAATAAGTGTGTATGAAAAATATATATATCTATATATATATATATATATATATATATATATATATATATATATATATATATATATATATATATATATATATATACATATATATTTAGATTGAACTACAGCGACGAAAACAATTACCGTACACACTTATTGCCAGAAACTCTCTGCACAGGACCACGACGTTATTAGAGTGTCTTTTGACGATCTAGCGTAACGTTAGACGGTGGCAGCAGCCAGCCAGATCACTCAGCGGGGAGAAAAACTCAACATATAGCAACTCGGTATTGTAAACCTTGAAAGCGATCATTTCATAAAAAGGTTAATATCTCATTTTAGAGAAAATACTAAAGTTAACGACAATGTGTCGACCATTAAGCATAATTACATAGCTAATGTTCTAAGTCGCCCGTAATATGTACATTTAATGAAAATAATAACATAATATTATAACGGACTGAAGGAAAGGCAATCTGAGTATAGAAAAGGTGGAGCCAGGAAACGGAAGGCAGCTTGTAGATACGAAGCTTAAAATCGGATGGAGTGCATCACGAAAGAAGAAAAAAAATAATTATCTTGAAATAACCTCTTGGGGTATGCCGTGACTCAAAATACTTGTAAAAACTCGAAAACAGTATATTCTACGATTGCAATTTATGTTGATAATGAAGTAAAACATATTCTTCACCAACTCATACAGAGAAAGTATATATAAACAACTCAAGGTTTGAAAACTAAATATAACAAGCGAGATTTACTCTAGCGGGCGGATATACTTCATAGAGACTCGCGTTCAAGTCCTATCGCATCTGGTATGCGAAAAATACTTTTTTTTGTTTTCCTCAGCATTTAACTCTTACTGCGCCCTCGATCACGTGAAGGACGCTGGGGTTACGCGGAAGATGAAAAAGAAAGAAAGAATAAGCACCCCAACAGCATCATCATATGCCCTGAATGTGTTATTAGCCTCTTGTGCATAATTCTTTGATGTAAAATTAATGCAATGGTTGTATCATTAGAATGGAAAAGAAATGGTAACAAAGGTATCACTTCGCTGGTTTTGAAAACATGTTTTTCTTTTTCTCTCAGATTTCTTCAAACCATGAAATTAAGAAAAGAAAGAAGACCAGTTAGAAAAAAATTGCAAAACAAAAACGATGCATTTTCGAGACAAAAAAAAAGCTTACCGTAAATACGACACAATAACCATCAATTTGGCAAACTCTTCCTCATCCCAGGCTCGTAACACTTACATAAACGGGTGGTGCCTATAATTAATTAATTGTGACAAATTACACATAACTCATACACGAGAGAGAGAGAGAGAGAGAGAGAGAATGTCTTACTACTTTCTATTTCAGGCGTATATTATTAGCTTATCAAATCTCAATTTTATTAATATATGGCGCATGAAGACACTATAAAAAATATGACTTCTTTTTATGACAATGAGTACGTTAACGAACACGATTATTTCTACACCTTACTTTTTGTTTCATTGTGTCAAACCGTACCGAATCACAGACGGGCGGTTGGGATGTCGAACGTTCTAATTAACAGTAATTAATTGTATCGAATTGCACATCAGCTATATATCAGAGAGAGAGAGAGAGAGAGAGAGAGAGGGGGTGGGGGAGTAAACAAGTACTGGAATCTTCGCTGATGGCGTCTTAAAATATATTGTCAACATGAGGCAACAAACACACTCGGCCGGACTATTTATGCTCGGACAAGCGATGTGGAGGTTGGCGCTCCCCACGGGACAGCGACGTCTGGCGGCGGACAATGGGGGACAGGATCCATTCTCTACCATCACAATAACACGGAAAATTAAACGGATTTTTAGGGCCGATGTTAAAAATCATAATAATGGTTGATTCGACTGGCGTATTTGCTTTTGTTATATTTTTATAGATGGACGATGCGGGAGGACGTTGACACATGAGGGGGTGGTGGTGGTGGTGAAGGGAGTAGTGGTTGCAGGGATGTCAGTCTAGCCAGTGGCACTAAATTTACGCGATGAAGCTATAATTCCCATGCAGCACAACACCAGTATAGGGGGAGGAGGTTCATGGTTCAGCTAGGAGGGGAAGAGACCAGGGAAGGGAGCAGGGACGGGAGCCAGGTAAGCGCGGGGGGTCCCTCATGCACAGTGTCACGCCTAGCAGTTTACGGCGTGTTGTGGAATGGGTGAGGGCGAGGCGACTTAAACTAATGAAGAAAACAAGCTCGTGGGGAGAGAAAGGGACTGGCGCAGCGTGTCATTACGGTGAGCATCAATAATCATTTGCGTTATTTTAGCTTATTATCTCGCGCTCTTCCTCTAACAGCGTAACCAGGGGCTGCTGCGGTAATTCAGAGACAAATTACTTCCGCAGCATTAATACCCCAACGAAGACTCACCAATCACGGCAAGTCTCCCCTGTAAACGAAGCAAATGGTAAACAGGTTGGGAAAGGAAAACGGATCTTCAAGGTGCGGCCAGCGTTGTTACCCCCCCCACCCCCTCCCTCTATCATCTTATCAGAGAGGAGGAGGAGGAGGTGGGGAAGAAGAAGAGGAGGAAGGAAAGAAGAGGAGGAAGACTTGGAGGAGAAGACGTAAGAGGAGTTGAAGGAGAGGGACGAGAAAGAGGAGGAGTCGAGGGAGAAGGAGAGGGACGAAGAGGAGGAGGAGGATGGTGGTGATGGTGGTAGTGGTGATGGTGGTGGTGGTGGTGGTGGTGCAGCTTATGAAACCCGGCTGAGGGAGCATCATTAAAACTGTTTTTGGACTTTGCCTATTAGAGAAATAATATCCTTACAAATTAGCAACTTTTGCCTTATTACTGAAGTTGGGCGTGTAAGCATACATCGTGTGTGTGTGTGTGTGTGTGTGTGTGTGTGTGTGTGTGAGTCGAGTGAGTGAACGAGTGAGTGTGTGTGTGTGTGTGTGTGTGTGTGTGTGTGTGTGTGTGTGAGTCGAGTGAGTGAACTAGTGACTGAGTGAGTGAGTGTGTGTGTGTGTGTGTGTGTGTGTGTGTGTGTGTGTGAACGAGTGATTGAACGAGTGATTGAGTGTGTGAGAGAGAGAGAGAGAGAGAGAGAGAGAGAGAGAGAGAGAGAGAGAGAGAGAGAGAGATAGGGGAGAGAGAGAGGGGAGAAGGAGGAGGGTGGGAGGAGGGAGGAAAGGGAGGGATGGGAGTAGGGGAGGCCAGTGGTGGAGGTAAGTGGTGGATACACGTCACAAATACGTCACGCCTCACCTGTTCGAATGTGTAAGTGGCTCACGCAGGTTTTGCCATCACAGTCAAGAGTAAACGCCATAATTAACCACATCTGGCAATGCACAATAGCGTCAAAAATTAGCGGAGTGTGTGAAACAATGTGTCAAAGCCCCATGCTGATCCGAGTCTTCTTTTGCAAGATATTTGCGAAAAACGGTATGTCATAGGGTCTGATATGGATAGTGGTCATGGAGGGTTCCCAAAAAAACAATAGTGCTCTGCAACACAACTTGCGATGTTTTTGAGCGATATATTTACCTGTGATGCTGATGTTTGTGAATGTTTGTGTAAGTATGCAGTAGTGATGATTTTTAATTACGTTTTCTGCACACAATGCTAAAATCGCAAAAATAGTCAACCAAGAGAAAGTTCATGAATATGTATACTTTAGTCATTTAAACCATGCAAGTCCATCACGCGAATCGGAAATAAAAGACCCGCCTGAAATCCTTTCGAAAAAGTAACATATTAAGAATCTCTCATCCGCTGTTCTTTAATTAAGCGAATGTCTTTTCGTCAATGCGTTCAACCCCGTCACGTCAAATAGGTCAGACATGGACATTGGCCAAGTCTTTGGAAAGGAAACTGAGAAGTGCCCAAGAATTTATAGAGATCAGTTCAAGGAATACCTATAATGGTTAAAAAAATTAAATGGATAAGAGAACACAAAAGTAAATTACATAATAAGGGAAATTGCAATATCGAAATGGCAATGGCCAGTACAAATATTTAAGAGACAGACTGGGAAATATATGATATGAAAAATAAGAGAAGGGCGCTCAGCAGATCGAGTAATAAAACTATGAAGTTAGTGAAACCTTTACTACGAAACTGGAAACTAAAAGGGCCAAAACAACAACTAGTGGAAATGTTCCAACTGCCAGCAGTATTATCTTCATCCCCGTTCTTTCTGCTCCTTATCGTTGCTTCCCTCCTCTTTCCTACCCCTCCCCAGGCCCTCTAGCCTCCCGTCCACATCCAGTCATATCATAGTTCCAGCCACTATCACCATATTACCGCCGCCGCCATCATCACAATCACCGCAGCTCCAACACTAACTAGAAAACTTATCAGCGAAAGTCCGACCGCTTTTGTGCAGCATATTAACGTGACGAAAATATTTTTGCGCGCACCGCCTCGGTGGCTTCCCGGCTTATGGGCGCCTCTGCTCCATAAGCCTGTCCAGGAAAACCCGGCGCGGGGATTTTGCTTCGCCGTCAGCCTCGTTCACAGGGACGTCTGCTATCTGGGATACCTGTGTGTGTGTGTGTGTGTGTGTGTGTGTGTGTGTGTGTGTGTGTGTGTGTGTGTGTGTTTTACGGTGCAGGAGACACATTATGAAACTCTACAGATATACCATCTTCCTTACGAAGAACAAGAAGGAAATGTGTGTCTAATTCAAAGTGCAAATCAGATATATTACTTCCTTCATGAACAAGTACTAATTATCACCCACGTGCATCATAACCGAGCAATTACCAGGTGACCGTCATCAGTCACGTTGATGCCCCTGCCTTTGCACAGGCTCAGAATACCGGCAGCCCACCAGCCAAGCGTCATGCTCCGCGCTCCGCCTCACCTGATCTATTGGAAAACTGTTACCCCGTGGCGCGCCGTGACTCCCTGCATTAATCTCAAGTCCTACACTCAGCCTCAACTTTGCACGGTTCACTAACACAGGCACGCTATGCTTTGTTGTACTTGAGGAGTAAGAGTTAAGCTAAAAATTATTTGGTATTTAATTTGAGAACTTCCCATGGTTTTTTTTTTCGCACATATTGCTAATTATGCAGTATTTCGTACTCCTGCAAAACTATCTTTAATAAACGTGATATTTCCACTCCTCTTCACGTGCCTACGCGCTCCCCTTTTTCATGCCTAATTATTTTCTGGGTTTATTTTCTTATGAATTTGGTAAGTCATTGCAGGCACGTGCAAACTCAGAGCAAGAGTGAAAACTTACACACACACACACACACACACACACACACACACACACACACACACACACACAACGATCGCACACTCAGATAGCGTCCCCTCTGCCATCCCCTCAATCTGTTATTTTTTTCATGGTTTCAAGTATTTCAGTTGTCATCCTCCCCTTTTGCCTCGGTTCCCTTCCTCTCTCTTCCTCCTTTTGACTCTTTCCCATTTTACAGCACTACTTTCGTTAGCTCTTTTCCTTTCCCTTCTCCATTTATACACTTCTCGGCGCTTTGTTTTCCGGCGATACGCGCATCTAACCAAACCACACAACTGAACAGCTTTGGCATATCTTTTTGTTACCATTGCTACTTTCGGTTTCTCGGTCTCCGCCACCCACTGTACTTTAGTTACCTCATTTCCTTTCCCGACTTCCTATCAACACTTCTCAGTGCTTTGTTTTCCCACAATGCACGGACCTTCTAACCAAACCACGCAACTGAAACGCTTTAGAGCATCTTTTTTTTTCTTATTCTCATTGGTACTTTCGGTTTCTCAGTATCCGCCACCCACTGCCAGCCTTTGTCGACCATTACGAGTACTTGGTCCTCAGTAGCTATATACTAAACCGAAACTTCGAGTCCTGTTTCCCGCCATTCTAAATCCTGATTCACTCCTTAAACCCTCAATGGATGGCTCCAAATATCCTCCGACTACCCCAATCTATCTGCTGCTCGTGTGTGTGTGTGTGTGTGTGTGTGTCTAATATTACAACACACACACACACACACACACACACCAGTCCCCTTCTGTACGGTGTCTCCCTCCCTCCGCCTATTCTAAGCCTGATGCAATATACCACTCATCCCTAAAGCCCCTAATTTCTAGACAAAAGCCCTGTACTTGGATCCTCATTCCTAGACACCTATCTCAGGCCACCCTCTCAGCCCTTAAGCCTCGCCCTTGACTTCATGTTTCTTTAATACTCTGTCTCGACCCTGTGCCTCACGCCCCCCTTGTATGCCTAACCTCCACCAACGCCGCCGCCGTGACCCCCAGACTTGTTTCCACTTCTGAGCCCCGAGAAAACGGAAGCGCTGCTCTTGGTCTTGAATAAACAAATGCATGAGGTGAATAAATACATTAAACTCTGCAGTATGAAGAGGAAGGATATGAATGGCTTGAAAAAGTTGTGTGTGTGTGTGTGTGTGTGTGTGTGTGTGTGTGTGTGTGTGTGTGTGTGTTGGTTTAGTCCGCTTTTGGGTCTTCACATTAGGGAACGAACACTATATATTAGTGGTAGAAATCAATCATGTATGGTAATTCTTCTCGGCCCTAAAGTCCTCCCTACAGAGACAACGCGTCAGTTAAAAGTGCGGGTGTAAAAAAGTTTCACATCCTTTTCCTTCTGGTTAAACTTTACTACGGAATGACGAGTTCTTGCAATCACACAACTGAAAATAAAAACTCGGAAGTAAAAATCTGCAAAACATGCTGTAGATGGATAAGAATACTTGATCGCAAGTATATAGTAATTTTATCAAGTATATCGGTATGTTCATGAAGTAATATTGTTATAAAGTCTGTTAGATCCGGAATATTTACAATGATGCCATGTGCCCCCAGTGCTAAATAATCCCCGTTATCACCAGATTTGCTATTTCAACATGTTTCCTGATGCTCTACGTGAAACCTTTGGCTTGACATTTATTAAATGAAACCTTCAACAGCCTGCCAGTATAATGGCTAAAGTGCCGTGACAAACGTCAGCTAATGATCGCCTACTGATGTTTCTATAACACTTTCAATCGGAGGTGTGACAGTCAGGCTGTGCCTTTCTGACGGGACACTCTTGTTGGGATATTTAAGTAATGGCATAAGAAGGGTTTCTTAATTACTGATTCTAGTTTAACTTTTGATATATTGTTATACACATACAATGTAGCCCTGCACGTAGCTGAACGGGAAAACTTCACTCTGCTGTTCATTTTTGCCGATTGGTCCAGTTAAAGCTGGGAAAGCTAAAGTGGCAAGGCCTTAGTAAATGTCTGTGTCTCGGTCATTACCGGACAGACAACCAGTCATGCTAAAGAAAAAGGTGAGAGTAAAGCTAAGGCACGTCTCGGCATTTGCCACCTAATCTTGCTGCTACAGAAATGCTGAAGTACCCAACAAAAAACACATGCCTATTGATCTCTTTAAAACAGCATCGAGCCGGTATCATATTTGTACTTATTCAAAATCATCATTATCTATTCCACTGGCTACATAAGCGGGGAAGGTGACATTCTTGATTAAATAATTTCAATGACACCTATTCCATTCAAAAAACAATATGAGAAGGATCCACTTTTTAAAGGAAATAAATATGAAAGCATGTTTTTTTTATAATTATATACGTGGATGCACGGCATCACACATATATATATATATATAGATATATATATATATATATATATATATATATATATATATATATATATATATATATATATATGTATATATATATATATATATATACACACACACACAATTGCAGAAATAACATTAATGCAATGGCGTTGCAGCGCTGCATTAATTTTTAAACAGCTTTACTTAAAAAACTAAAGTATTCAAATGAAAAAACGCACGCAGTACGATAATAATTCGTCTGAAAACTACTGGCAAGATAATCCTAGTTGTTATCTTTCTGTTCCAGGGGGTGTTTTATCATAATTATAACACATTACGTGTACATTAGTGATGGGCGATACGACTTTTTCTGTAATCGATTATTTCGAATATATTTGTGGTCAGTAATCTATTAGGAATCAATTACTTTTGAATTATTCTCTCTCTCTCTCTCTCTCTCTCTCTCTCTCTCTCTCTCTCTCTCTCTCTCTCTCTCTCTCTCTCTCTCTCTCTCTCTCTCTCTCTCAACCAAACATTAATAAAAAAATATCCGAGAATATAAATAGTTGAAAATTTAATTAGCAAAAATCGAAATTAAACTCACAAACTAATGACTTAATAAGTATCAAGTAATCGTTTGGAAATCGTTTACTGAGAACAATGATCGATTACTGAGAATTTTTACCTTGTATTCGACGTAATCAATTACAAGTAATCGATTACGTCCACCACTATAGTCTGTTCACCCGAGTCTGAAGTGTGCATTATCACGCAACGGCAACCTGCAGCCACACGGCGTGTCCGATTTCGTGGATACTGTATGCTAGCCTACGCATAGTAAATAGTCGTCAGTGTCAATAGGCCTAATATGCAGGCAGCAATAACAAATACCGCCAATTGTAGTCGATTTTCAGTTTATAAAATATTAGAAATGTCGCAAATAGCTGTTTTATTCATATAAAGCTTGCTAATTTTCTCGGTGGTGGACAGCTTAATAATTATAATCAGCGATCTTGTAAATTAACAAAACAGCTATTTGTGACATTGCAGGTATTTTTAACTCATAATCAACTATAATTGACGGTATTTGTTATTGTTGCCTGCATATTATTGACACTGACGACTGTTTACTATGCGTAGGCTAGCATACAGTATCCACGAAATCGGACACGCCGTGTGGCTGCAGGTTGCCGTCGCGCGATAATGCACACTTCAGACTCGGGTGAACCGACTATAGTGTACACATACTTGCCGCACGCCGTCAGCTCGCCCCGCCTCGCCACGCTGACTGCAGTGTTGTGTCGCGGCCAGTGCGTGCCACAACAAAGGGACAATGATAAAGAATAAATAATAAAACATCTGATAATTTGGAAGCACGTACTATATTTTTCTAATGAAAATATACATTCATATACAACAATTTGGCGGTTAGGATTGTTCTCAGAAGACTGGTATGAAACGAACATTTACATTGCAGGCTGACGTTTCATCTTTCAATCTATCAGTTCAGAATATATGTTCGAGGGCATACGCCCACACCGACTAGATTTCCATCCTAGAAGCACCTCACAAGAACGAGGTCAGACTGAGTAAATCACACACACACACAAACACACACACACACACACACACAGACGAATCTTTCCTTCCCCTTATTTTTCATTTACTCTTTTTATCACTGCCTAGAAATGCATGGATGGAAAATAAATTACTGAAATTCTATATTGTTTTTGATAATGTTTCCAATGTGAATATTAATATTCAGTGAATGGTACAAGGCGAAAATTTATGCAATACATATCTAGGGCAAAGTGAATAATGGTTCCGGCGGGGTTCCTGCGAGGCAATTTGTCGCACAAAAGAGGCCCGACGGAGTTTACCCCTTTTTTTTCATCCGCGAACGATTGCTCTGCGTCTGCTTCCGACGGGGTTTTCAACGCTCCACAAAGTGCTTACCAATGACGATCACACTGCCATATCAAAGCCAGAAAAATGGTGTTCACTGCAGTCTCAATCTGGTTCGTAACGGGATATTCCACTTTCCTGACCTTAGTTTGTATACATGATCGGGTTGTCAAGGATGGACTTTTTTTCTTATAATGAGCACGCGTTTGTTTGGCCGGTGTACTGTCACCTGAGCAGCACAGCGAGGCAACACTCTGACCACCATCACTCACACTGCAAGGCGACAAGGATAGCTTGATTAGAATTTATACAAGACTCGTGTCGGGCATACAGGGTCAGAGGCGGAGCCACGCGGGAAGATCAAAAGGCAGGATGAGAAGAGCTAACGGAGGAAGACAGGGAATGGGGTGAAAAGCGGGGAAGGAGATTGGTTTCAGGACCTGAATGAATGGCCAAGGACGGGGACTAGGATGTGCTGGGGTGGCTGAGGCGTACGATCTGGGAGGTCTAGGCCAAGGTGTGGGTGACGGCGAGGGTGGTGGGGTGTGGGTGATGGTAAGGGTGATGGGGCGTGGTTGCCGCACAAGACCAATCGGTTGGAGGAAACGTGATTGATTTAACCATTCAACACCTGCGGTCCTCAACACTATGCAGGCATGAAAAGACAAGCCTTGAGCCTACACACTCCGAGTCATGTGGTTGTTCTTTGCTTTCGTTGGCTGCAGGACGGGAGACTCTTTGGAATCTAGTTGTAGTTAGATCAACAGCATGACTGTGGTTTCAGAAAGCATTTGGCCAAGGTCCTGTTTTTTTAATCTGAGTATTTGGACGATTGAACACCAGAATTAATAGTTAAACGAAAATAATATGTTTAGCTGTGTCAGTTGAAAAATAAACCGGCCATTCTAGGACTTCGGCCAGAAAGATAGTGAAGGCTCCAGCAGGGGCCACATGAGGTAACAAGAGGACGCACACGCTGACTCATCAGGTCAATGATCACCCCACAGCTTCCTTCTTAATACACCTGAAGAACTTTTACAGCAAAGAAGTGAGCATGCGTCAAAAATTTACCTTAGTCACCACCCTAAAAACTGGATTCTCTATTATATTTCAAGGGGAAAAACAATTACATTTTCTTAGAATGCAACGCATCGTTAAAAACCAGTGTCCTCCCCTCCCCTCACCGGCCGCCTCCCCGCCCGTTATCCTGCTGCGAACACGGGACCGTAGCCCTCCTTCCTCTCCCAGCCCACCCAACCCGTGTGACTGACTGGGGTCATGGCAGATAAGAGGACGACGATTTGTCTGCCTGTCGTGTCCAGCAACAAACAAACAAGCAACGGAAAAAAAGAAAGGCGATAGAGGGCGAGGACCCCCAAACATGTTCTCGGTATTTGAGCCTGTACACACACACACACACACACACACACACACACACACACACACACATACACACGCACAAGCCTTTGTAGAGGATAACAAATCAGAATTATTATGCACACATAAGCGTGCTATTATTGTGTGGGAGCGTAGCGTTGTCTGGCGAAGCTGAATAGCAGCCGAGCGTCATTGTTTGCCTTGCCACTACGAGCCCTTAACTTCCTCATCTCGTGTGGGAGTTCCATTCGCCTTGTGGATAATAATAATAGTAATGATTTGCAATGACGAGAATAACATTCCTATTGCCAATAAGTGAATCAATGAATCGTAAGACATTAAATAAAGCTTACCATTTGCCCTTCGTCTTATGTTTTTCTTCACTATTAAATTGAATGAGAGATCGGCCAGACGAACAACGGTGAGTGCATCTATTTATAGCGAAACACACACACACACACACACACACACACACACACACACACACACACATTGAGGTCATGAGCCAATAAAATTGCTGTCTTCCTTCCTGAGCCGCGACTTCCTCTTTTTCTCTTCCTTGGGGCGAAAGAGGAAGGTTCTTTCCTAAGCTACTTCCCCGGTGGCGGGTTTGGTTTCTCCAGTACTTAAGCTCGCTGATATTTACGAGCATCACCTCCCTCTGTCCCTCACTTCTAAGTAATATATTTTTTTTTATTATTTCTCCTTATAAGTTCGTAAAATTAATGTTTCTCTACTTCCATTGTCCTCTCCTCTCTTGTGTTTTTCCTCTTCTTCCTCGATAATCCTATTATTACCGACTCTTTTTCACTTTTTCTGCCTGCTCGTCTCTGCAGGATATTTCAACATGCACTTTACCACCGCCACCTGTTGTCACAGTGAAGGACACCGCACCTGCTACGCCCCGCACCCTTGGAAAGATACTCCATAAAACACAATGCGAAAAAAAGTCGACATATATATAAATGGACAGCAACATACACTGCTAAAGAGAAACAAATGGGTAGAACGGATAGATGAACAATACAAAGAACAGCGATGAGGAAAAATGACGTCATCGAAGTCCATAAGGCAAATAAAAATAAAATGATTTGTCGGATTAAGGGCGTACGGTTAAAAGAATCAAACAGTAACTCAGATACGGTTATATAATTTGAGGCGAAGGCGAGGTGAGGCAGCAGCGTGAGGCCTGGAGGGGTAACTGACCTGTCGCCTTGCGCCCACTGCTCGGGCTAGTGACTGGCGGTGATTACCGATGTAAATGAGGTGCTGCACCTGCAGACACCGACACCTCACCTCAGCCTAATTAGTGACTCCCCTCCCCTTGAATAAGGTGCTGACCCTGATGACAAAACAAAGCCGCCCGTCGTGCAGCCACCGCGGGGGCCCCATGCGCCTGACAGCGGCACATTCGTGCGGCATATTTCAGCGTCAGAGTTGGCTAATTCTATCAATTTGTTTTAGCAACTGGTGTAATAGTGATAATGATAATGTGTCTAACTATGTGTGAATAGTTGGGTTGATGATTAACATTTTTATTAAGAAGCTATAAATTAATTTGTATAGCTGCGCGTAACACGGTTTCATAATTATATTAATGTTAATATTTCTGTCACCGAAGGGCAAGAGTCAACACTACGGAGAAAAGCTGTGCTGCCACCTCCTGCCATCCGCTTGAAAACTTTCATCCTCAAAGATTACGACACATCAAAGTGGTAATTCAACAAGGGTGTTTGGTATGTTACATAGCGGACAAGATGTAAACACACACATGTATGCAGGCACTGACATAAGCTGCCTTGTCTTTGTAACTTTCGTAAGGGGCAATATGAATAAAGAAAACTAAAACCCAGACGTTTCAGCAGAAAAGATAGTCCAGTGGAATTCACTTGTAAAGATTACACATTATCCCGTGTGTGTGTGTGTGTGTGTGTGTGTGTGTGTGTGTGTGTGTGTGTGTGTGTGTGTGTGTAGTAATATAAGGAATGATTAGTACAACGACGTAAATTATCCAAGGGGAAAAACTGTCAGCCTGACAAAATGGCGTCGCCCAGAAACAGACATGCTGTAGCTTTTGCACGCTTTTTTCTTCTCTCAAATAAATGAATCCTAAACACTAAGGGCTTACTGTCCCAGCAATGAAGGCCAACTCTCAACCTACATCAATGTAAGATTCAAATGGAAAGTTGACTATTGCGTACAATACAATATGCTATCTGCTGGACCTCGACTGACCTGTCCCTTGCGAGGGTATATAAGCAAGACAGGACCTACAGCTCCTTCCACTGGCTTGTTGACTCTGACCCTAGACACATCTCCACCTTCACCACCACCACCACCACCACAAACGATAACAGCAATCGTCACCGCCTCCACCATGCAGGTAGGATATCATGCTGGGAAGTGATGAGACCGTCCCCTGTAACAGTGTGTGTGTGTGTGTGTGTGTGTGTGTGTGTGTGTGTGTGTGTTTGTGTGTGTACACACACACACACACACACACACACACACACACCACTCCGTGGCGCAACTGGTAGAGCGCTGCGCTGGCAGGCTTCACGGTCTGACAGGGCGGCGGTTCGAGCCCGCTCAGGCCGGATTCTTTCCGTTGACAAGGAGTGGCTACTGTCCCCCCTTGAGCAAGGTGGATGGGGTGTGGTGTGTGGTCCTGGCAGTACCCATAGATCGACGATAAAGAGCACTTGGTCATGTCGGGAGGGTACCTGCTGGCGATTACGAGTCCAACTCGCGATCAGGCCGTGGTGAATTACACGTTTGAAATATCTCCACTCGAAACAACAACAAAAACAGCGAAGAGTTTTGCAGCTTAACAATAAATGATTGTAACTTTTTTTCAGGTGATGTTGTTTGTGACAGTTTTGATGTGGGCGCCTCACTGCCTCGCCCATGTCGGTAAGTCCTCCCCATTCCAGCCCTCTTCAATAACTGCCGACACATCTCACTTATACGCTAATTCATCTTAAGGTACTTCGTCCATGTCTACTTCCAAATACAATTAACTTATGAAGCCCGATAATGTTGATAGAAATTAGGTAAACTTTACTGTTAAGAGAAATAGAAAATATTAATCGGGCACCCTAGAATGTGTGTGTGTGTGTGTGTGTGTGTGTGTGTGTGTGTGTGTGTGTGTGTGTGTGTGTGTGTGTGTGTGTGTGTGGTTTAAAAATTGCTCCCTCCTTAAAGGGGGGAGCACGGACCTTTGCCACTTTATGGTGGGCTTGGCGGCCCGCAGCAGGGTGACGACAGACCGACTCTATCGGCTGACGTCAGCCGAGCCGACCTAGTCTGTCTGTCGACGAAGACTGGCGCGTGTATGTGTGTGTGTGTGTGTGTGTGTGTGTGTGTGTGTGTGTGTGTGCTGAGCTTCTTTCCCCGCCCCCCCAGGCCCATCTGGCCCCGACACGCCAGCCCCCCCAGCCCCAAGCCACACCTCACCTCCCGGGCCTCCTGCAGCAGCGCCAGCCCCGCCAGGCACCCAGTCCCTCGCCCCTGACTACCTGAAAGAATGTGCCGCAGGCGACCTCCTTCCGGGCCCTACCTGTACCTCCTTCCTCATGTAAGCAGTACCAGTGTGGGTTTGTCTCGTTTGATATAGTTCGCCATCTATCTATGACATTTTCTGTGTAACGCAACTACCATTTTGGGTACGACTACTCTAGTATACCTTCCAGCCCAGACTTATCCTCATGAGGGAGCGGATTTCACCCACATACCAATTATTGACAAAGATCATATTCATATCATCAGTGTTATTCAACTTACTGTTTTCAGACCCATCACAACTACCAAAATACCCCTCACCGCCTCACCATCGTCCAACAGCCCCACTGTTTTTTTTTCTTATTCCCATTCCCTTCTTTCAATTAATGTAAATCTTTATTAACTACCCTTTAAATAAGCTGTAAATCACTGCATTTTGGTGATATTCTATAAACCAGGGCTACTCAACTGGCGTCCCGCGGTCCGAATCTGGACCTTTTGAGTGTTGAAGTATTGTAGGAGTTAAAATATATAGTCAAATAACATGAAAATCCTGGCGACGGATTTTTGAAAGTACGTTTCCTCGACTTACTCTACACCCTACAGTCAGTCGAGGAAATTCACTTGCAAGAATCCATCGCCAGGGCTTTCACGTAAGTTATTTAATTATATTTTATTACTCCTGGAGCCAGGAGTCCAGCTACAATATTTATCCGGACCTCTGCATACATTCAAACTTGTTTAACTGGATCTTTGCTCATAATAGTTGAGTAGCCCTACTAGCTATAAATCATTCCCCCTTCATTGGAAAGCAGTGGTTTTTTTTATCTTAACCTTTATCTGCCTTTTTAATCTAAAAAAAAAAAAAAAAAAATCAGTCTACATTGATGGTGAGATTATTAGTAGGGCAGGGGCAGGTAAAGTTATCCACATGAGCCAGATGAGAAAAAAGTAACAAGTAAATAACACTTCATTAAGCCAAACAATGTAAAACAGACTTAGGAGTACTGGCAAGTCGATCATGACCTCTGACCACAAGGTCACAGAATACTCACTCTATAAACCACAGAAACTGAGCTTCTTAGACAAGCCATTCATTTTCATATTGTAAAGATTCAGCTGCCATCCTAATCTCCATAGACACTGGCATGAGCTAAGATAATGCAAGGGTATTATGGTACTAAATTATGTTGAAATGATTATTATGTTTCTACATGTATACCTACACATAATATAATCTAGGACAATGTAGATACAAGTATACACAGTATGTATGTTGTTGTCACATCTTTCATGTAATGGAGGATCATGAAATCAGAATACAAATGTTTTTGCATGTTACCTACTTAAGAACACCATCTCACCTCTGATATGTGTACTGTGTCTCACTATTATCTCTCAGTTACCTATTAGCTATATGAATGTCAAATATAATCTAACCTACATGTACAGGTGTGTGGGTGGCCGCACCTATGCAACAAGAAGAGTGAAGTTTGACTGTGCTCCTGGGACAGTCTTTGACCCTCAGCTGGGCATCTGTATCTCCAGCTCAAAATCTGAGTGCAAATTAGTAGGAGTGGCCCCTCCTGGTACACCCCCCAATACAATTCCCAGTCCTGTGGGGCCAACGGGGACTATAGCCTGCATACAATATCAGGTAAAGCATCCAAGTGCTTTACATGTAATCAAATTCATCCACAATCCTCGACAGTATCCTTTTATTTTCTGCCAACAACGATGTTCATCTGCAAATAACTTTGCCAACATGGACTGCTCCATATCTTTCACTTTCACCCTTGCAACTAAATGCCGTACCCTGACTTTTACTGTTCTCATTCTGCCATTCATATAAATACTGAATACCCATGCTGACATCACATATTCCTGCCTTACACCCACATCAACACCAAAATTCTCACTCATCTCCCTATTCGCATGCAAACATAAATTTTCATCCCTGCATGTGTAAAAAGATTTGATCCCTTCAAGTGGCTGTGGGGGGGTGGAGTATTTCAAGATCTAAATGCACATAAGAAATTGATCTATCCAGAAGAATAAATCTTTTTTCCAATAATCTGCCTGGGATATGAACCCAGGCCCCAAAGACATGAGGCAGACACTCAAACATTACACCAAAGGGTAAACAGTGAAACTCTTCCAAGTCTTTATCCACTTCTCATACCATTAAAAAGTAACCAACCTCCCACACCATATATTAAGAAATCCCATAAGCTCTTCCTGGCAACCCTATCATAAATCTTCTCCAAGTCCATGAAACCAGCAAACAGCTTCCTATCCTCCTACAGGTAATTTTCATTAATCATGTTCATTCCCCTCCTTTCCTAAAAAAAGACTTGTTCATCACCTACACTTTAATCAGTTACTTTCAACATGCTCTTCCCTTTTAAATACTTTCTGAATGCATGAAGTAAGCTTATTCCTCTGTAATTAATACAATCGTATCTACTCCCTTTTTCTCCGTACAACAGCACAATGATGACCGTTTTCCGTTTATCCAGCACCTCACCATCTGGTCATCTCTGCACCTGCTCCCATGCGCACCTGCTCCCATGCTAGATTACATGCATGGCAACAACCTCCATTCCACAACTCCTCCTCCTCCATATTTCAGTATTGCTGCTGTTATACCATCAATGCCAGGAGCCTAGCTCACCACTCTCCATGGTCAACCAACATTAATCTTTACATCTGTGGCCTATTGGTCACTTCTGCTCTCCCTCCCTTCTGTACTATCATTCATCAAAAATAATAGATTAAAATAATAATAATGATAATAATAATAATAATAATAATAATAAATAAATAATAATAATAATAATAATGATAACAATAATAAAAATAATAATCATTCAGCTGGACCCAACCTCCATATATGAGTGCCTGGAGGAGGGTTTCTTCCCCTCCCTCTCAGACTGCTCAGGCTTCTACAAGTGTTTGATTACCATGGGCTGCACAATAAAAGGTAAGAAAGTCTTGATTACTATGTAGCCTACTGGCATTCACCCCTATTTCTTGAACAGGATTTAAATACAATATACATTTTACAGTTATAACAAATCGTTCCCGCAGCAGTGAAAATCAGCTAATATCGGTTACTTTTTCCATAAAAAAGCTCACATCACATGATATCAAAGCATGTTTTAAAAGGAAAAATGCCCATGATCAGAAGGCTAGATACTGCCATTTATGAGTAACTTTGGCACATTCACTGCGCTGCGTGCTGCCTCTCACTCTGGCCTCAAGAAATGTACTGTAAGTAAAGGCAAAGTTGGGGGCATACACTAGGCTACATGTGGCCTCAGTACTAATCCAGGTCCCACTGGCCCTTGCACCTGTGGCTAGGAATAGGCCATTACCCCAGGACACAGGGCCAGTGTGACATCCTGGTTACCTCAGCTGCTGTCCTAGGTGACCCAAGGTACCCATTTATCGACAAGCCCAAAAGGGAGAATTAACAGCTGAGTGGGCTGTGCACTAACTGCCAGGCTGGAATATAAACCCAGGCAAGTGGATACGTAGCAAGACGTGCTAACCAGTTCAGCACAGAGGCGCTACACCTGTGGTGGGTGTAAATTCATTACCCCTGCACTTATTTCTGGACATGTCATTTTGCATGGTTCTCCTGGAATGCTTATTCAAGACTGTATACAGTAAACTGTAATTAATGGCGAATGCTGTATACAATAAACTGTAATTAATGGCAAATGGTGTTACTGACTTGGTGCTCAGTAAGAGTACATGCCATTGTTAATACATAAGCAGAAGTGTCATGGGGGGTTCTCCACTTCTCTATGCAGGTGGGCAATTGATCTATTCAGGCAAATAAATCTTTCCTCTAACACTCTGCCTGGGACTCCAACCTAGGCAGTGGCTGAGTGGTCAGCATGAGGGTGCGGTGTCCTGCAGGACCCGGCTTCAAGTCCTGCCCACTGCTACAAGCTGACTATTTTTAGTCATCACCGAGTGGCCTGAGACTACCCACATGTTCTGCATGATGACCACCTATCAACCCAGACTCTTTTGAAACTCTCTAAAGAGAATCAAGTGGAGTTTTGAAGGGGCAGCATGAAACAAGAATGGCACCACCATAAAACACTTGCTTAGACCATCAACTGGTTGGAACCAACCAGCAGGCTCCATCAAGAAAGTCTACCGATGCTACTGACCAAATGTAAACAAAAATAATGGAGGTGGACACTAGCATTGAGCCAAAAGAATCCCAGTGATTTAAGGACTTTTGGAGTTTTCACCTCTTAGGGCACATTATAAGGATAAAGATCCATACCTTCAAGTCCATTACTACGAGGTACTCGGGATTCAAACCCAGGACACCAAGATGTAGTATGGACACTTAAGCATCGAGCTAAAGAGCACCCCAAGGCTAAATGCCTTTGGAGTCTTTTACATAATTTGGGCCATAATACTAGCCCCCAAATTTAGTAACCTAGTCCAACAACGTAGTTGGTTAACGGTAAATGTATAAGTTGGGGACATACGCTAAAACTGCAAATGGACAGAGACAATGTGACATCCAGGAACCACAGTTTACCTTCTCCAGGTTTTCTCCAGGTACCAATTTATTGATCAGCTGGCAAGGGAGGATGAACAGATGGGTGGGGTGCACGCCGACTGCCAGGGCCGGGATTCAAACCCTGACCTACGGATTTATAACTAGGAGTGCTAACAACTGCACCACTGAGTCACTATACTTATCCCCCTAAACGCAGAGAAAATGGATAAATGCAATGGCAGAGCCGATCGCCCATGAATATCTAAACAATGTGCAACCACCACCTCCTGTAGCCGATGCTTCAAGTGACAGGAATCCATCACAGTGTTACACGTTTGGTGATGGCCCAGCAGTCACTACTAGTAAAAATTGGTCTTGCCTTACTGATACGTTTCCAGATGACGCCAGTTCCTCTTCATTCGTCAGTGGTCGTCTTCATGCCTTCTGTAACGTCTTGTCTTTATGTAAATGGTCCAAAATACACGAAAACACGCGAATTAAAGCGTCACAAGTTCACCAGGTCGAGGCACTGCGCCACACGTGTTCACCGTTGTTGTAGGAATCAGCTCGCAGTCGCAAAATAGCTCGCTGAGAGAGGCTCAACTTGCTTGCTTTTTCTATATTTCACTCGCCGCTATCGTTTACTTGTCCTGTTTCGGCTCCAATACACGGCACAAACATCGTAAAAACACTTTTAATCAAGAGAAGTATTTACAACACGAACAGGGCAGATTTTAGGAAGAATTACCAGAGGTTGAAGTTCACTCAGTTCTTGGTTGTTTGGTCTGTTGGTCTGGTGTGTTGTTTTCTTGCGGGCAATATCAACCATCACAAAGATCACAAGTGGACAGGCCAGAACAAAACCAGGCAAATTAATATGTTTTTTTCTGCTGTGTATTCCCCAGTGCGCATGCGTATTTTTTTATAGAAGACATCTGAGCGACTTATTTCTGCTAGGAGTTTTTTTCTCGCTACACCGCGTCGGGGAGTTTCGGAAAGCGGTACTCACTTGTTCCGGTCTCTGATTCGAGACACCATTTATCATTCTCTCAGTTTGTGTTATTCAATCTTATTTTTATATTTCATAACAATTTATCTATTCATCTGATGCCAAGTCGTGTAGTCATGAAGCTGATAAATAGCAAAAACAAATAACGGCCCTATAGTCCGTAGACACTCGACTGTCTTGGCGGCAGCCTTGCCGTTCCTTAAAAATACGGAATCGCTCTGTATTCGAGAATTAAATGTATCGTTCCGTTTTGAAGCAATACGGAACGGCATTTGTTCCGTACGGTATTTTGTTATCTGAATGGTCAAGCAGATATAATTCAGTGTCTTTAAATTGTAGCGAGCGCATTTTTCGGTTCATCACAAAACCAGTCCGTAAAATTTGTAAAAGCTTCGTCCTAAAATACGTGTAAAATACGCGACGTAATGTCCCTTTCCCCTCCCTCTTGCCTCCACCAGCAGCGTGCTGCGGCTGTCACTCATTGCATGCTCGAGTAATTTTAGTGGTGCCACCCGTTCCTTTAAATATGGATCCATTCCGTATTGGAGAGTGAGATATTGCACATTCCACATTTTTTCTGACCTCAGGGTGGCAACCCTAGTTGTGTCATTCAACAAAAGAGAGATCGAGACAAAAGGAGTGCGTGCGTACTGTGCGGCTCCCAAGTTTATGCCAGCGAAACGTAACCATGCCCAGTTGTTATTGTGCTTGTGATTGCAAAATAAAAATTAAAATTTCTTGATGGCGGCAGTGTTAGCCAATATTTCTGAGCCGACAATCGTCACGAATGTCCATTAGGAGAAGACTGTCGTCACGACAGTCCCTCATCATTCTTAAGCAGTCGCCACAGACGACTGTGCCGACAGAAAACAGTAAAAATTTGAAAAATGCCCCAGACAGTCATCACGACTGTCTCAAGACAAGCCAAGACTGTTGACGACAGTCTTGACGACTGCCCCCGACCTCCCTCAGACCTCAACCGGAAGTGACGGTTGGTCCAGACTCTTGCCGACTCCTGTCGTGAAAGTTTAGCATGGAATACTTTTTTGCGCTAACCCTCACGACTTCAGACTCTCCTCACGAAGTCGGCGCAGCATTCGGCAACAGTCTCAAGACCTCTTTCAAGACATGCCCGACCCTTTCACATCAACACCCAAGACCTCGTGTACCCTAGAGTCGTGGGTTGTCGTGGCCCAGAATCGGCACAGTGTGAACGGGGCTTTACAGGACAAAGCAGGAACACACAGGCGCGGATCGTTAACCGAGTCACAGTCAGAGGCACGCGGTAAGTCTTAGAGACACAGTGTTCTTGCGCAATGCGTCCAACAGTCACTGCCGCATAACGAGCACACGATGGTCCTCCAGAGACTGGCGCGGTAATCCGGGAGCGAGGTGAGTGTGTCCGGTCAAGTGAGGAGCTGAACTGAATCTGTCTTGGTGCAGATCAAAGGCAATGACGACAGCTCTCCCCTCCTTAAACTGAAGCCTCGGGTGGAGGGGACACGAGGCTTCCTGCCACCGGACCCGTGAGCCAAAACCCCTTACGGAGGAGATACGGAGCTTCGTATCAATATTGAGACACACACGGATATATGCACCTGTACGGGTGCCCTGCGCATCATTAATCCAGATTAACCCAGTGGGACTCATCAGCTGCTAGTAAATATGACAAACGTTAATCTTTTGCTTCCAAACACTTCATGTATGTGTATGATACCTTGTCTTTGGCTTTACCATGACTTTAAAGCAATGTGTTCCTCCCAGGGTTCCTCTTCCGCTGCCCAGCTGGGTACCTCTTTGACAACAGACTCAAGAGGTGTGAGAAGGAAGAAATAATTGGGCCATGCGAGCGAGTGATGGACGACGTAGGACAAACTCATGAAGTCAGACCTGTGGTGGAAATCAAGCCGGAGAAACTCGACCAATTCTTCGAGACTCAGACTTACTGGGACTTCATGCCCTTCATGCCCAACGAGACTCAAAGGGTCGTACCCATGCAACCGTCCAGCTTCTCCAGAGCACCAGGCGTGGGTGTGTTCATGCCACAGGTGTAGATCGAACAACCAAGAGCTACACTGTTTTTGAAGATATATAGAATACAGGTGGTCCAAATAGTCTCTTAGGAGAGAGACCCATACCTCTTTTTTTTTCATCTATGAACTAGCCAACATCCTGTGGTATGACCTATATATAGCCTATGTGGAAAAGTTTTGAATCTGTTGAGTATTGTCTGTTTGTTGACATATTTAAGAATATAGAATACAGTTTAAACTGTATAATTGTTGTAAATCATGAAATACAAAAGCTTTATAATAGTTTTGATTCAGTAACTTTTGCAAAAATGCAAAGATATATAGAAAGTGCTATATTTTTTCACTAATACTTGCTAGAGTTGCTTTATATGCTATTCTTTGTTTACTGAGCTTTGACAAACCTATTGAGTTTTACAATTACTGTTGAATATAATAGTGACAAGACAAATGGCCTATCTAGTATAAGAGGTGAGCTAAAGCAGGTAATATAGAAAGCTGTAGTACCACACACCACAGCTTGTAAGTTTTGATGCATGTGATCACACTCTCAGGGATAAATAGTGGAACTGTTGGTGTGGACATTATAGTCACATAACTTGTTAGCTGCCATCTCATAATAAACAGATGAATGAGATATATGAAAATTGGATCTGAAAGTCTCTAAGGTAAGGAAGAGCAGCAGTGGCATGATGAGTAATGGAGGCTATGAAAACTGCTGTTTGGTTTGTCATGGCATCAGCAGATTCAAGAGGGTAGTTACGTTGTCTCCGTTGACTGTTGAAAAGGTGATTCAAAAATCTCCCTGAGCTGGGTAACTAAAATTAGATGACTCTGTTAGGGTTACAGGAGAGTGCTATATCTCACCAATCAAGAAGCTGCAGTGAGCCTGGATCAAACTTGCAACCTTTAAGTCCTGAATCAAACGCTGTGCCAACAGACCCACCTGGCCCCCTCCAGTTGACTGTTCCTGCTCTTGAATGAATAATACTGACGAAACTTAAGTCACTGACTGCTGTTCATTTCCAGAACCAGTGAACATTTACACTCATAAATGCCCTGCACCTTTGCTCCTTAGACACACAGATCTTGACTCAGCACCCTAGAACAGTGCCCTGCAAGGATTACATACTCATTATCTAAGATGATCTCAATGCAATGTCACACACACACACACACACACACACAAAGGAGGAAGCCTGGAAGGGATGGAGGAGACGAGGAAGAATCAACGCGTGGAACAATTTCAAACAAGCAAGGAATGAATATACAAAGATTAGAAGAGAAGAAAAACGGAAATATGAAAAAGATATAATGGACAAATGCAAAGACCAACCTAAATTATTTTATAGACATGTGAACGGCAAATTAAAGAATACAGAAACAATCGATAAACTGAAAATGGATGGAAATACATATGAAGACCCAGCAGAGATGGCAGAAGTGATGAACAACAGCTTTCAAAAAGTTTTCACAAAGGAGGACAAATTCGTACAACCACCGGGCCAGGAAAGAGGAAGGGTTATGCAGGAGATACAGTTAACGGTGAAGGAGGTCAAGGAAAACTTGAACAAGCTGGAAGTAAGAAAGGCGACAGGGACGGATGAAGTATCAGGGTGGATCCTGAAAGAATGTAGTGAGCAACTTGCAGAGAAACTGCACTCCATAATGAGCGCCTCCCTGAGTGAAGGAAGGGTACCACAAGATTGGAAGAGAGCAAACATAGTACCAATATATAAAGGAGGAAAGAGAGAGGACCCATTAAATTACAGACCGGTATCACTCACTAGTGTGGTTGCGAAGATATGTGAGAGGCTAGTTAAAAACAGGTGGTCGGATTTTTTAGAAAGGGAGAGAATTATCTCGGATTGCCAGTTTGGATTCAGGAGAGGGAGATCTTGTGTCACCAACTTGTTATGTTATTACTCAAGGGTGACAGATTTAATACAAGAGAGAGAAGGCTGGGGGGATGGAGTGTACCTGGATTTGAAAAAGGCATTCGACAAAGTACCGCACAGAAGACTAATTTGGAAAATTAAAAATAGGGGTGGAGTGGGTGATGGACTTATTAAGTGGCTGGAGGACTTCCTAACTAACAGGGAAATGAGGACAATAATCAAGGACAAGGTTTCCAACTGGTGCCCAGTGAGGAGTGGGGTCCCACAAGGTTCAGTGCTGGCACCAATAATGTTTGCTGTTTATATAAATGATATGGTGGACGGAGTGACCAGCTATGTGAGTTTGTTTGCAGATGATGCAAAGCTATTGAGACGAGTCAATGATGTGAAAGACTGTGAGGCATTGCAGAGGGACCTGGACAAAATATGGGAGTGGAGTGGTACATGGCAGATGGAATTCAACCTTGGGAAATGTAAAAAAATAGAGTTTGGTAGGAGTGGTAGAAGATGTGAATATGATTATAAGATGGGAAGTGAGATAATATGCAGAGGAGTGGAAGAAAAAGATTTGGGAGTGACTATCTCAGAGAACATGTCACCGGACAAACACATCAACAGGATAACGGGACAAACTATGAATTTGCTGAGGAACATAAGGACGGCATTTGTGTATTTGGACAAAGAGATGATGAAGAAAATAATAGTTACAATGATAAGGCCAAGGTTGGAGTATGCAGCAGTGGTCTGGTCTCCTCACGAAAAGAAGAACATAAGAAAGCTGGAAAGAGTACAGAGAGTGGCAACTAAGATGGTACCGGAACTTAGGGATCGGACTTACGAGGGGAGACTCAATAGCATGGGGCTCACAACCCTGGAGAGAAGAAGAGAAAGAGGAGACCTGATAGTGGTGTACAGGGTGGCGAGCAGGGTGGAGAATCTGGACAGAGAGGACCTGTGTGTGTGGAGCGAGAGAGAAACAAGAGGACATGGAAAGAAGTTGAGGGCTGACCACGTGGCGAGATGTGAAATGTCTAGCTTCCCAAACAGAAGCATTGAGCTATGGAATGGACTGGAGGAGGAGGTGGTTTGTGCAAGAAACATTCATGATTTTAAGGAAAAGTTGGATAAGAGAGGATATGGAGACGGGACAGCGCGAGCGTAGCTCTTTTCCCGTATGTCACAACTAGGTAAATACAACTAGGTAAATATACACACACACACACACACACACACACACACACACACACACACACACACACACACACACACACACACACACACACACACACGCACTCCATGGCGCAACTGGTTAGAGCGCTGAGTTGCCAGGCTTTACAGCCTGGTAGGGCGGCGGTTCCAGACCGCTCAGGCCGGATTCTTTCCGTTGAATAGGAGTGGTTACTGTCCCCCTTGAGCAAGGGGGATGGGGTGTGTGGTGTGTGAGGTCCTGGCAGTACCCATAGATCGACTATAAAAGAGCACTTGCTCATGTCGGGAGGGTACCTGCTGGCGATTACGAGTCCAACTCGTGATCAGGCCATGGTGAATTACACACACACACACACACTCACTCACACACACACACACATGCTTACACACATAAATGATACTTTGATCTTAGTGCTAAAGTTTAATAAGCAAGAAGGAGGAGGTTAATAAGTTCGGGCTTTTTTTATTTGTCGTGTTATTCCAAGTTCGCAGTGTACTGCATCACATGTCTTACATTTATGATACAACTAGTTGCATATTTTAATAAATACATATATGCTTGATGTTGAATAAAATGCTTGCAGCTACATTTATTGATAAAAAAAAACTTGTATAACTTAGTAATCCTTCTGTTGAAATGTTTGCTTGACATTTGCCCCAAACAATACTTAGAACAATCAGACTAAAATTGGGTATTGCCCTTGGGCAACTCATGAGGGAATGTATGTGCACTGTAGGCACCCAAAGTTTATTTCAGATGACAGACTATTATAAAATGTGATTAGAAAATGAGTAATATGAGGTTTTGATTGTTTTCAGGTACTCAAGGATTGCCAAGTAAAGGCTGCTCAGAGCAAGGTCTTATACCATTTCTGTTCAGCCCAACCGATGTCAAAATAATTTCACCTACAGCTCACATGTGTTGAATTTGAGTGTACTATCTTCATCAATTAGTAGATTCCTCTGAACAAATTTATTGAGCGAGTGTTTTTAACATCAACCATATAGAACATGAATTAAATAACAAGCACACAATAAAAGAAATCACAAAGGGTTTGGCACATCATTTATGTGAGACTCGGTTCTATGCTTAAGTTTATAATGCATAAGTCATTGTAACTTTTAGTTTAAATGAGTTTAAACATAAATGCCTCTTAGGGTAAATTTAAGTGTCAGCTAATGCTTTATGTTGTACAGTAGTACAGTATATACAAACAAAATAAAAACTTGCTCAAAGTAACCGAATCATAATGCCTTGCACAATCATGCAGTGCTGTGCTCAAAATGCCAGTGTCCCACCACCGCAGGGTCAGGCAGCAGGATAGGAGGACGGAAACGTTGTAAAGCTAATTGGAGAAATGTAGCAAAACCCCACTGACAGCATGAAGCTGTGTCACACTTGCCTTACAGGAAGCTAAGGGTCAAGAGTCTTTCCTTATCACTCAGAATGTTGCCTAAACCAGAGAAAACTTGATGCTTTCCTGTTTTCATCCTGATATATCTGTCTGATTGGCCCTCCTTTCAAACAACTCTGTCTGATTGGCCATCCTTTCAAACAACGGTAGACAACATTCAGTAGACTGTATAACACTAATTGCCTATGAACATGACCAAGCTATGTACAGATCTGTAATATTGAAGTTACAGGTAGATGATAAATTTTAATGTAACACTTGCTTAATTTCATTTTTATCTCCTGTTTTCAAAATAATCAATATAGTCAGTTAAAATAATGTCACAAACTAAAGAAAATCTTAGGTTGACTTTTATGACCCATGATGTTTGGTATAATTACATATAACATGTCTTTCCAGGCAAGTGCTGTTCCTGATCTGCTAGTTACTAGATCAAGTAAATTCACATTCAAAGAAAGGTGATATCACAGGATCAGATTTCTCTGGCAATCCATCACCTGTTAACACTGTAGTAGAATTTTCTTTATATGAACAATTGCTCACGGAACTTATCACAGCACAGCAAAAGTGTTCCTGTATTTGACTTGAATTTTACCTGTGCATTATTACTGTCACCTACCTCGTATAGGAAATGCTGCAATCTACCATCAGGAGCTCCTGAACTCAAATCTTCTCCAGTAATTCAAGTGACTTATCAAGGAGTTGAGAGATGCTAAGGAAAAGTTCTATGTTGAAGTCAGGAAATTATAAAATTAATAATTTCAAGAAGTCACTAGTACTAATTTCGGAAAAACCACCAAAGATCCTGGATTCGGAGCTGAATGGTGGTGGCGAGGCGTTGGTGGGGACCTTGCATCTTTCTTTTGCAGGGTGGCACTTCCTCCTCTGGCCAGCATCGCATGCGCTCCTCAGAATAAGCAAAGGTTGTGGGACATCTGTACAGCAGACCTGTGAAAGGACATGGAAAGAGTAGTAGAGAGAGCAATATACTGAACTGAAAAAACATGACATAATGAGATACAATGCATCAATCATTTCTCATTTAGCATAAAAACTCTCACTTTGCTTTCATTCCAAAATATTGATTTTAGTCCTTTTTCTTTAGCCATTTATATACACACACACACACACACACACAAAGACACACACACACACACACACACACACACACACAAAGACACACAGATACATACACACACACACACACACACACACACACACACACACACACACACACACACACACACATTGACTGGATTATTGAACTAACCATTGAGCTTGCCGTCATCCGTCTCCACACACTTGTAGAAGCGTATGCAATCACCCTCGAATGGATAATAGCCGGGAGCAGGGCAGTCATATAAGCTACTCTCATCGATCTGCAAAGGTCAGGTTGTTTAGTGTGTATATTCCCATCCAGGCAATTATTCACAATGTCAGCTAAAAAAAAATTGTCATCAATGTAAAAGCATCAATAAGCTCTATTATTAATTTCAGTTAGAGATCTGAGTTAGGTAACTTCATGTAAAAACAATATCAGTGAATAAAATTGAACAGAGCTTGAATAATTTAAAACCCTTTTTCTGTGCATTGCTATAGTGCCTTTTGGGATTGTTGCGTTAATGCTCACCTCCCAGATCTTTTCTGTTGTCGTCTCAGTTTCTGGGCCTAAAGTAGTCACCTCGCCAGAGCCAATTTCTGTGTTCGGCGTGGCAGTGCCTAAGTCAGGGCCTAGTGTTGTATCTGACGTGAGAGGCGTTGTGCTGGCTGGTGGCTCAGATGTGATAGGAGTAGGGTAGGGTGCCAGGGTGCCATTGCAGGGGGCTGTGTCAGCTGTCAAATAGATATGAGATGGAATTAATTGATGATAATTCACTATTTGTTGAGAACATCATAAATATTCCTGGAGTCATTTGAGAAGTTTTCAGCTTAGCTTCAAGGATATATATATATATATATATATATATATATATATATATATATATATATATATATATATAGATATATATATATATATATATATATATATATATATATATATATATATATATATATATATATATATATATATATATATATATATATATATATATATATATATATATATATATATATATATATATATATATATATACATATATATATATATATATATATATATATATATATATATATATATATATATATATATATATATATATATATATATATATATATATATTGGAAAATAATAGCAATTTTGTTTCATCAAATAAGAATGAAATGTTTTTAAATACTGAGTATTCAAGATTATGGAAAATAGCAATTCCCAGGTAAATTACAAACATGATTTTAGTTCAATCAAGTATATAGAGATCAGGATATGTAAAATGCCCATTGGTATCATTGCAAAAACAAAATAGTGTGACTCTAGAAATAAATTTATCAAAAATACTGCAAAATAAACTTGAGTAATGAATAATGAAGTCAATATAATTACCATGGATTTTGAAATAAAATTGTAAAGGCTTCACTCACTCAAACAGTAACATTAGCACAAGTCAATTAATGCAATACTGCAAATGCCTAGAAACCTACATAGACAACATTCACCAATAACCAAGATACAAAATATTATGACCAGCAATATTCATGCTAAGAACTCTCTAGACACTACATTGCACCAATGCACTGATATGGCTTGTTTCTAAAATGTGTTGTGATTTTACATGCAAAATGCTCTTACTAATGCTTTGAAAACACTTCAGACACAAGATCAAGAAAGACTATGCTGACCACTAAAAAAACAGATAAAAAAATATAAAACCCACCTGCAAATGAGCACTGCTGTGACTCCTCATCAAAGACAAGTGTAGCAGGGCAGGTAAAGATTGGGAAATGCCAGGTGACACCATCCCAGATACAGTAGTAGTAGCTGTTACAGTACAGTGGGTGTCGACGATACTTGTTGTCGTGGTAGCACATCAAGAAGAAGGGAGGGGCTGTTCCGACCAAACCTCCACTGCCCGCAACAGGGACGCCTCCCGATGTTCCTGGTGTTCCAGGTGTTCCAGGTGTTCCTGGTCCTAAGATGCCTCCAGGTGTGCCAGGTGTTCCAGGAGTACCAATTCCTCCTACACCTCCAGGTGTTCCAGGTATTCCTGGTCCTCCTACACTTCCAGGTGTTCCTGGTGTACCAGGTGTTCCAGGTATTCCTGGTCCTACAACAACTCCAGGTGTTCCTGGTCCTCCAACACCTCCAGGTGTTCCAGGTGTACCAGGTGTTCCAGGTATTCCTGGACCTCCAACGCTGCCGGGTGTTCCAGGTGTACCAGGTGTTCCAGGTATTCCTGGTCCTACAACAACTACAGGTGTTCCTGGTCCCCCAACACCTCCAGGTGTTCCAGGTGTACCAGGTGTTCCAGGTATTCCTGGTCCTCCAATGCTGCCGGGTGTTCCAGGTGTACCAGGTGTTCCAGGTATCCCTGGTCCTCCAATGCTGCCAGGTGTTCCTGGTCCTCCAATGACTCCAGGTGTTCCAGGTGTTCCTGGTCCTCCAATGACTCCAGGTGTTCCTGGTCTGACTCAGGTGTTCCAGGTGTTCCTGGTCCTCCAATGACTCCAGGTGTTCCAGGTGTTCCTGGACCTCCAATGACCAGGCAGGTGTCAGTGTGTTCCCAAAGGTGTTCCTGGTCCTCCACTGACTCCAGGTGTTCCAGGTGTTCCAGGTGTTCCTGGTACTCCAATGACTCCAGGTGTTCCAGGTGTTCCAGGTGTTCCTGGTCCTCCAATGACTCCAGGTGTTCCAGGTGTTCCTGATCCTCAATGACTCCAGGTGTTCCAGGTGTTCCTGGTCCTCCAATGACTCCAGGTGTTCCTGGTCCTCCAATGACTCCAGGTGTTCCTGGTCCTCCGATGACTCCAGGTGTTCCAGGTGTTCCTGGACCTCCAATGACTCCAGGTGTTCCAGGTGTTCCTGGTCCTCCAATGACTCCAGGTGTTCCAGGTGTTCCTGGTCCTCCAATGACTCCAGGTGTTCCAGGTGTTTCCTAGTCCTCAATGACTCCAGAGTGTTTAGGTGTTCCTGGTCTCCAATGACTCCAGGTGTTACAGGTGTTCCTGGTCCTCCAATGACACCAGGTGTTCCTGGTGTTCCAATGACTCAGGTGTTCCTGGTCCTCCAATGACACCAGGTGTTCCAGGGCATTGGTGTTCCTGGTCCTCCAATGACTCCAGGTGTTCCAGGTGTTCCTGGTCCTCAATGACTCCAGATGTTCCAGGTGTTCCTGGTGTTCCTGGTCCTCCAATGACTGTGGTGTTCAGGTGTTCAGGTGTTCCTGGTCCTCCAATGACTCCAGGTGTTCCAGGTGTTCCTGGTCCTCCAATGACTCCAGGTGTTCCAGGTGTTCCTGGTCCTCCAATGACTCCAGGTGTTCCAGGTGTTCCTGGTCCTCCAATGACTCCAGGTGTTCCAGGTGTTCCTGGTCCTCCAATGACTCCAGGTGTTCCTGGTCCTCCAATGACTCCAGGTGTTCCAGGTGTTCCTGGTCCTCCAATGACTCCAGGTGTTCCAGGTGTTCCAGGTGTTCCTGGTCCTCCAATGACTCCAGGTGTTCCAGGTGTTCCTGGTCCTCCAATGACTCCAGGTGTTCCAGGTGTTCCTGGTCCTCCAATGACTCCAGGTGTTCCAGGTGTTCCTGGTCCTCCAATGACACCAGGTGTTCCAGGTGTTCCTGGTCCTCCAATGACTCCAGGTGTTCCAGGTGTTCCTGGTGTTCCTGGTCCTCCAATGACTCCAGGTGTTCCTGGTCCTCCAATGACTCAGGTGTTCCAGGTGTTCCTGGTCCTCCAATGACACCAGGTGTTCCAGGTGTTCCTGTCCTCCAAATCCTCCAGGTGTTCCCCGGTGTTCCAGGTGTTCCTGGTCCTCCAATGACTCCAGGTGTTCCTGGTGTTCCTGGTCCTCCAATGACTCCAGGTGTTCCAGGTGTTCCTGGTGTTCCTGGTCCTCCAATGACTCCAGGTGTTCCAGGTGTTCCTGGTCCTCCAATGACTCCAGGTGTTCCAGGTGTTCCTGGTCCTCCAATGACACCAGGTGTTCCAGGTGTTCCTGGTCCTCCAATGACTCCAGGTGTTCCAGGAGTTCCAGGTGTTCCTGATGTTCCTGGTCCTCCAATGACTCCAGGTGTTCCAGATGTTCCTGGTCCTCCAATGACTCCAGGTGTTCCAGGTGTTCCTGGTCCTCCAATGACACCAGGTGTTCCAGGTGTTCCTGGTCCTCCAATGACTCCAGGTGTTCCAGGTGTTCCTGGTCCTCCAATGACTCCAGGTGTTCCAGGTGTTCCTGGTCCTCCAATGACTCCAGGTGTTCCAGGTGTTCCTGGTCCTCCAATGACACCAGGTGTTCCAGGTGTTCCTGGTCCTCCAATGACACCAGGTGTTCCAGGTGTTCCTGATGTTCCTGGTCCTCCAATGACTCCAGGTGTTCCAGGTGTTCCAGGTGTTCCTGGTCCTCCAATGACTCCAGGTGTTCCAGGTGTTCCTGGTCCTCCAATGACTCCAGGTGTTCCAGGTGTTCCTGGTCCTCCAATGACTCCAGGTGTTCCAGGTGTTCCTGGTCCTCCAATGACTCCAGGTGTTCCAGGTGTTCCTGGTCCTCCAATGACTCCAGGTGTTCCAGGTGTTCCAGGTGTTCCTGGTCCTCCAATGACTCCAGGTGTTCCAGGTGTTCCTGGTCTCATGATTCCAGGTGTTCCAGGTGTTCCTGGTCCTCCAATGACTCCAGGTGTTCCTGGTCCTCCAATGACTCCAGGTGTTCCTGGTGTTCCTGGTCCTCCAATGACTCCAGGTGTTCCAGGTGTTCCTGGTGTTCCTGGTCCTCCAATGACTCCAGGTGTTCCAGGTGTTCCAGGTGTTCCTGGTCCTCCAATGACTCCAGGTGTTCCAGGTGTTCCTGGTCCTCCAATGACTCCAGGTGTTCCAGGTGTTCCAGGTGTTCCTGGTCCTCCAATGACTCCAGGTGTTCCAGGTGTTCCTGATGTTCCTGGTCCTCCGATGACTCCAGGTGTTCCTGGTGTTCCTGGTCCTCCAACGACTCCAGGTGTTCCTGGTCCTCCAATGGCTCCAGGTGTTCCTGGAGTTCCTGGTCCTCCAATGACTCCCGGTGTTCCTGGCGTTCCTGGTCCTCCAATGACCCCAGGTGTTCCTGGTCCTCCAATGACTCCAGGTGTTCCTGGTCCTCCAATGACTCCAGGTGTTCCTGGTCCTCCAATTACTCCAGGTGTTCCAGGTGTACCTGCTCCTCCAGTCGTTCCAGGTATTCCTTGTCCTCCAACGCCTCCTGGTGTTCCTGGTCCTCCAACGCTTCCTGGTATTCCTGGTGTTCCTGGTCCTCCAACGCCTCCTGGTATTCCTGGTACTCCTGGTGTTCCTGGTCCTCCAACGCCTCCTGGTATTCCTGGTACTCCTGGTGTTCCTGGTCCTCCAACGCCTCCTGGTATTCCTGGTCCTCCAATGGCTCCTGGTATTCCTGGTACTCCAGGTGTTCCAGCTCCTCCAACGCCCCCTGGTCCTCCAACGCCTCCAGTACCGCCAATGCCTCCTGGCCCTACGGGTCCTGGTCCTGCAATGCCCCCTGGTATTCCTGGTACTCCAGGTGTTCCTGGTCCTCCAACGCCTCCTGGTATTCCTGGTACTCCAGGTGTTCCAGATCCTCCAACGCCTCCTGGTATTCCTGGTCCTCCAACGCCTCCTGGTATTCCTGGTCCTCCAGCGCCTCCTGGTATTCCTGGTACCCCAGGTGTTCCTGGTCCTCCAATGCCTCCTGGCCATACGGGTCCTGGTCCTCCAACGCTTCCTGGAATTCCTGGTACTCCAGGTGTTCCTGGTCCTCCAATGCTTCCTGGTATTCCTGGTATTCCAGGTGTTCCTGGTCCTCCAATGCTTCCTGGTATTCCAGGTGTTCCTGGTCCTCCAACGCCTCCTGGTATTCCTGGTACTCCAGGTGTTCCTGGTCCTCCAACGCCTCCTGGTATTCCTGGAACTCCTGGTGTTCCTGGTCCTCCAACGCCTCCTGGTATTCCTGGAACTCCTGGTGTTCCTGGTCCTCCAACGCCTCCTGGTATTCCTGGAACTCCTGGTGTTCCTGGTCCTCCAACGCCTCCAGTACCTCCAATGCCTCCTGGCCGTTCGGGTCCTGTACCTCCACCGCTACCGGTGCCTCCTGTACCTCCAACGCCACCGGTCCCTCCTGTCCCTCCACCGCTACCGGTGCCTCCTGTACCTCCAACGCCACCGGTGCCTCCTGTACCTCCACCGCTACCGGTGCCTCCTGTACCTCCACCGCTACCGGTGCCTCCTGTACCTCCACCGCTACCGGTGCCTCCTGTACCTCCAACGCCACCGGTCCCTCCTGTCCCTCCACCGCTACCGGTGCCTCCTGTACCTCCAACGCCACCGGTGCCTCCTGTACCTCCACCGCTACCGGTGCCTCCTGTACCTCCAACGCCACCGGTGCCTCCTGTACCTCCAACGCCACCGGTGCCTCCTGTACCTCCGGTACTTCCAGTACCGCCAGTACCCCCGGTTCCTCCGACACCCCCAGTGCTTCCGGTACCCCCTGGACCGTCCACGCCCGGTGGTTCAGGGAGGGGCAGGTTGGCCATGGCACCTGAACATTCCGGGGGGTTTTTCACGGCGTACGGGTGGTTGCATATATCAAGGTCGTCATCGAACACAGTGCCAAAGGGACAGTCAAATTTGAAAACCGAGAAGCGCAGTTTCAATCCGCTCATGTCCACGCATCGATAGAAGTTATGGCATGAGCCTGGTAGGGGAAAAAAGCCTTCTTCTGTGCAAGACAGCTGGCGTGGCTTGATAAGGCTGTTGCCAGCAGCTGTCCCAGCTGTTGAGAATGTGCCTCTTCCGGGAGACTGTCGCCACTCTCTATTGATTTTTGCGGTGCGTCCTGACCTCAGGGCTGGCTTGTCCAAAGTCCCTGCTGCAAAGGAAAAAAAAGCATTCGCTAGACCAGTGTGATAATTATGCCACTACAGAGTTTAAGATTACTTGTTATCTCCAGCAGACTATGTAAATAATGCAAGCACCTATCCCTTTTCGAATAGTGCTCAAATAACTTCAATTTTTTTGCTTTACTAAGGAGTAGTAAAGGGATTTTTTTATGCAGGATCACAGAGTCCTTACGATACCTGGATGGGCATTTGTGGTTGGCCACATCCATATCGTCCAATCACTTTCCTTTTGCTGAGTGTTCTGTCAACATTAGCAAGGTGTGAAAAGTGGCTACAGAAATCTGCACAATATCCTAAAAAGTTGTTAAGTTGATCCACTTCTACTTTCCAATAACAGTGTTCTGGCGTTATTTTGAGGGATTTAATATTTACTCAGTAACCAAAGTGCAAACTTTCCTAGCCACATCAATATGAAAGACAATTTAATTTAAAACTTGAAACACTGGCATTGCGTCCGTAGGTTTATAAAACAGAATGCAGGTTTTAATGTTATATTTTTTATCTATACCCATTAGTGTATTTGAGCATGATTGTTTTTTTTATATAAAAAATACGTTAAGAAACGTGCTGAATCTCTGAAAAGTTTGAAGTAAAAAGACTAACAAGATGTATTATCTTTTCTAATTTATTTATCGGCTAGATTTTGTTGTTTCAGTTCCTTGAACACTCTTTATAACCTATAATATCGACTTAGTTGTCACTGTTACTCACTACAAAGTAGTAAATCTGAACACATCCCAAGCTTCGATAGAAAGTCAGCTGTCACACATATTTTCACTATCTGCAAGCTTATAGCATTCTGCTACTAAGCTTAGGATGTAAATGTAATGAAGCAACTACAACACTGTGTCTTTAGAAAAGCTCAGAATAAGATGACTTCGATTTTCAGTGATATTTTTTTGTAGTACTGCATGACTGGCAATGGAAAAGTATTTACTGGAAAGTTGAACTCGTAAATAATACAAAATGCCAGAAGAGTATAACTGCTACTACTGTCCAGCTTACATCTACATTTACAGACGGAATCTTTCACATGCAACGTGTGCTACAAAGATATTTCACTAACACACACATAAAAAGAACATGAGACACGAACCATAAGTAGCTGCAAAGAGAGCAGTCAGCAAAAATATATTGGGTCCCATGTTCATGGCTGTCCTGTAAAGAAAAAGAGAATTATTTAGAAAGTTTACACACACAAAACACACACACACACAAAAAAAATAAAATATATATATAGGTAGATAGATAGAGTGACAGATATATAGACAAATAGATAGATGGAGATATAGATAGATAAATAGATTTAGAAAGATATAGATAATACATACATATACATACATACATATATACATGCATATACAAAATACATAGATACATACATGGTAAAAAGAGAGAGAATTTCCATTTTACTAGGGAGACTTGTTTCCTTCTGCCTTGAAATTAGTAAGAGTGAACCAAAGATATCAGTGACGTGACAACCGTTCAGGAACTTGTTATTCGCCGGGGAGTGGCTAACGGGCCTGTCTTTGTGCTGGGTAATTTCCTCTCTCCAGCAGGCAGCCTTCCCGCTCTGGTTCTGCCTTTGACTACCTCGCCGTCTGGCTCAGGCTGAGGCAAGTGTCGCGGGAAGGCCTCTTAGATATTCGTCACACACGCAAAAAGAGGGAAAAATAACAGCGCACGCATTCCAGTCAATCAATGTTGTTATATATTTTCATTAACACTCCGGACATAAGTACGAAGACCGGTGATATATTCTAATGAACAGAAAAAAAAGACAGATAAAGAAAATGACGCAGAAAGACTGGCAGGCAAACCGATACACACACAAACAAACATTCAAACAAATAAACAAACATACAGAAAATTACTGAGATTATATAACACAATTACAAGAAAAAAACTTTATCACATGAAAAGTCCCGTAAAATATGATTTTATCAGTGTGGAATTTCGACTTTATAATAAACATCTCTACGTGAATAAGGATACAATTAAGAATACGGGCATGACAAAATAGAGCCATGGCGCCTCGCACTAACACGCATCTCAGGATCAAACAAATATGCTATCTCTCGAGAACGTCATCATCCCCTCCCCTCCTCCCTTCTCCAGCCATCGACCAGACAGACGCCGTCACCCACACACAACTCCAAGGCTCATTACCATAATTTGTTAACATTCCAGGAGCTCCCGGGACTGAGCGGCGTAAACAGGAACGGCCCAAACACCCCTTAGGCCCCAAGACTGGCGCGGGAGAAGGGGAACAAGGAGAAGGGAAAAGCAGTGATGAAGGACGCTGAGAATCCTTTTTATATAGAGCCTCACGCGAAGCAGAAAAGACCAAGTTATAATCTAAAAGGCTTTCTGAAGTGCCCGTCAAGGTGGGTCGGTCACTGTGTTGCGTTGGGAAAAAGTTGTGAAGAAGGACACTGAGAATCCATTATTATACAGCATCACTCAAAGTAGAAAAAACGAAGGTAGAATTTAAAGGCCTTTCTAGAGTCTCCGTCAAGGTGGGTCGGTCAAGGTGTTGCTTTGGGAAAACTAGTAGTCAAGGACGCTAATAATCTATTACTATAAAATATCACGCAAAGCAGAAAAGACCAAGTTAGAATTTAAAAGCCTTTCTGTGGTGTCCGTCAAGGTAGGTCGGTCAGGGTGTTGCGTTGCCCCGCCACGGCGTTGCTTCAGCGGGTATTGTTGTTTCTGGTGACGACGTCGCGCCAGGCTCAGTGTGTGATGCGAGACAATGGTGTCCTGGAAAAGCGACAAGCAATCTCTTCGTCCAGCGGTGTTATTAGTGCAAAACTTATGGCGTCCGCTGGATGATATCTTGCTTCTCTCTCTCTCTCTCTCTCTCTCTCTCTCTCTCTCTCTCTCTCTCTCTCTCTCTCTCTCTCTCTCTCTCTCTCTCTCTCTCTCTCTCTCTCTCTCTCTCTCTCTCTCTCTCTCTCTCTCTCTCTCTCTCTCTCTCTCTCTCTCTCACACACACACACACACACACACACACACACACACACACACACACACACACGTATACTGAACCCCTGAATACTTACATAGTGGCACGTTCATGCATTCTGCTTTCGTTTCTTTGCTACAGATAGATAGATAGATGGATAGATAGATAGATAGATAGACAGATAGATAGATAGATTGATTGATTGATAGATAGATACCAAGATGGGTAGGTAGGTAAACATATAGATAGAGAGAGAGAGAGAGAGAGAGAGAGAGCGAGAGCGTGGGAGAGAGAATCAGCTGGACATGACAGGCAGACGGGCATCAAAATAGACAGGAGAGAAAATGAATTTTTCGTACTTTAACAAGAATAAATAATCTAACCCTTGCCTCCCACGGTTCCTTAACTAGAATTAATCGCCCGAAGGTTCCTGACACGTGACGTCGAACCCTCATACTCATCACGTCGCAGAGCGCTGGGTCATTTGAGTAGGGTATCCTGCTGACCTTGTAAGGACCCTCGCGCAGTCGGTCCCTGGCACGAGAAAAGGAGTGGCAGGAGGGAGGGAAGGGAGGCGACGGTGTGTCAGTGTATACAGTTAAGCCGAAGTCACCGGTCGGACGGATGTAAACTAACGGGCGACAACAATAATCAAGTACTAGCACTGGACACACTCGCGGCTCCCTTGGCTGCTGATAGACGGGCTGGGGTGGGGCGGGGAGTGATCAGTGGTGTATTAGCATGCTGTTGAAAGCGCTCCGCAAGCAAAGCAATCTTCTTCCTATTGGGAGACCACACATTGTCAGGGATGACTTGTATTCTCTTAACTGGGAGTGATTCTTTCCTCAGCTCAATACTTATTACAGAAAGATATTAAAAAAGGAAGAGGATAAAGTTACTGAAATGCACTCAAGAATAAAAGTGTTTATTACTGACATTGGTATAGAAAACACAGCCTCCGAAATGTTCACTGGTCTCGAGGTGATGTTGGTTTATATATCATTGTCAACCCAACTCATGTTGCTCGAGACTCGGACAACCCAAGTGAGAGTCCGGGTGCAACAGGGGCGTGTACAGGTTCAACATAAGCACGAAGGTGTAGCAATCTGACACCTGCATGGGGAGGAAGAAATTCCGGTCACTGTACGAGCGCTCCGATAAGGCGAGGCAAGGCTGTGTCAAAGACCTTCAGATCATGTGTGTGTGTGTGTGTGTGTGTGTGTGTGTGTGTGTGTGTGTGTGTGTGTGTGTGTGTGTGTGTGTGTGTGTGTGAGTGTGCTGTTTAGAGTCGTGTCTATGGGCTGGAAGAGATGTGAGGGCTGGTGTTTGGACACAGTTACAGGGCTACGGACGTCTGCACGTGGTGGTAACGGAGGTAAGGAAATAGGGAGGGGCAGGTGAGGGTGCGCGAGTGCATGTCTGTGCAAGGGATGCCGCCGAGAAGTCGCCCTAACGGAGGATGGGCGGCACTGCTAACACACGCTACGGTGAGGATAAGGAATACCATTATCTTTACCTCACTCGAACAAGTAAAATTAACGTCTCAACATCATCAGAAGCGGTCTAGATCGCTGGAACCTGAGAACACACCTGAAACTGACTATAAATAATATGAAAAGGCAAATTAGTACGAGCTTCGTAGTTGTAACTAATTTTACATTGCGCAACTATGAGCACAGTTTTTCTAAACTGTCACAATATTTCCTGAAACAGTACAAATCATTGTGCATTGTAAAGGAAAAACCGCGATTTACGTGAAACTGATTTCAGAGACGATTTAAATATTTTGCCAAACAATTTCATTTACCAAACTAGCGTACGTCTTCCACAAAGTAGCGCCCTTCGAGGTGCAGGATGTGAGTCACACGTAGACACAACACCCACAGACTCCTCCGGTTAGGTCAGTCTCATGTAACCATTTTGGCGGCACCGCTCGGTGGGGGGCGGCTAGGGAACTGTTTCCTGCTCCTCCTCCGGCAGCCTTTCTGGGTCAAAAAAGAAGACTTGGAGAAGGGGTTTGCGGTTGCGGGTCTGATTCTTCTTAATATATAAAAAAAAGTGGTCAAACAGGTTCCAAATTGGGTGAGACCAAGGATACCATGTTATTTTATCAAGGAAACAACCAACTGCTCTGAAGGCTTGTGCATTTAAAACAACTTGGGCAAAACACAGTGTATAGCAGCAAATTTAATAGTATGAACTTGAACCACAAACCAATAAAGAAACCACATTTATCTTGTTCTCTTTTTTATTTTTTCAAGCTTATAAATTTAGGAGGAGAATGTGGTATTTTTTTCTTTTTCTCGGCACTTGGTTTGCATGCCTTTGATGCAAGTAAATTAAGTCTGTTAAAAGAGGTTGAGGCACTGGCTGTCGCCACAAATCCTGGTGCCGGGGAGAAGGCGGGTAATGGAGGCGATAAACTTGCGGGACGCGGCCGTGCAGTGGGCGGAGTCGAGGCGGAATGACCCGGAAAAGATTCTTGCCCGGCGGCCCACTTGGTGCTATCTTCCTCTTGAGTCAGTGTTAGCGGTTTGCATACACTCTTGTTACTCATGATCTCAATGCGTCTGATGTGAATAGCTTTACATTCTTGTATTTCAAGTTTACTTCTTAATCAAGATCCATACATCTATTGATATGAAGTGCTTCCATTAAAAAAAAAAAAAAAGCTCAGCAAGTTGAGTCATAAAACTAATTGGACGACCAATTGGCAACACGACCGAGTAAAAAGAAATATCGTTGGGTTGCCAAACAGAAGTCATTGTACAGTCGGACATTTGTGTAACTTTTTAGTTTGAATATTAAATTTTGTTGGTGACCTCGCTTAGACAATGTTAATCAGTTTATCTTATTGTCATCCTATCTGTTTTTTAACATCTCAGAAACAAATGTGACAAAATTTCTGAATACTAGGACAAGCAAGCCAATCCCACACACCTCGGCAGTTGGCTTAGTACAGACTGTTGAGGATGCACCGATGATCCGGAAATATTAGTCTTGACATTCACACTAATGAACCTCGTATAACTGAGCCAAATTTTTTGGTGTGTAGGATTAATGATCACTAAGTGCAAACATGATACCGATGACAATCTAAATCGCTGGGGCAATCCAGTTGTGTCCATTAGTTTTGACAGCCTGGAGTTCAAGCTTTGCGGCGGGACAGACTAAAGAGCTCCGCCTGGCCGCGGCCTTCCCTGATCCTCTCAGTGATCCGTCTTGCGTCTGCCGCGCGGCATCACGAACCATTCATTAGCGGGAATGATACTCACAACTATCTTGTTTCTTTAAGATTCTTTTTTGTATTTTAAATTGAACGATGGTTAAAAGGATAAGATAGTTTCAGTGTAAATCTATCTATCTATCTATCTATCTATCTATCCGCCGCTCCTCCGGATGTTGCAGCACCGTCGCGGTTCCCTTCGCCACCTGATCTCGTTACTACGCAGTTTTTACCGCAGCCGCCTTCATTTTTATCCTCGGACTTGAAACTCAATCGACCGCCCACAGCAATGAAAAATAACTTGGGCATCGGGTATCTTGAGGACAATGACCCTCGCCGCGGCCAGAGTTGGGAGGAGGATGTACCGGCTTGTTTTATTTTTATCGTTTTCCGTCTCTGGCATCACTCGGATCACCAGGTGTGCGGTGCGTCGCGTGTCAGGTGCAAACCAACCGCCACCTCAAGTATGTGTACGCAACTGAGCCAAGGTCAATGAGACTTTGGTTAATCCTAAAAATAAAAAATAAATATCAAGAGATCTTTGTTCGCTCGGCATCTCGGAAAAAAAAAACTACACAATCTAGTTTTGTGATACGCTTTAACATTTCTGACAATACTATCAACGCTAACATTTCCAGCAGATCACTCAAATCAATATGACGTTTTATTGAAGTCTGTGTTTGTCCGCTGAGTGTAAGTAAAAAAAAAAAAAAAATATATATGAACGAGGTGTGTCACTGTCAGCTACTCTAGGTATCACCACACAGTGCTGCTTTGTTGTGACTCAAGTGGACTATCTGCCACGCAAGAACACACACACACACACACACACACACACACACACACACACATACACACACACATGAAGAACACAAACAAACAAACTAACATCAAGGTTGCCTGGAGGGTGTCGGTTTGGGTGCCCAGCTGACTCAGACCAGCTCAGGCAACGGCTTTTATAGTCGGCAGAGGTGAATGAATTAACGACCGAATGTAAATTGGCTTTTCAACTTTCTTACTGCTCATGAGAACACATTTAAAAATGAAACTGTCGGTGTCCACCCAACACAATAAGTTTACGTGTAACATAAGAAGTATTTATGTATATTTTGCGGTCATTCGTCTCTTTTTTTGTTCCCTTACGTTATACCATCGTGCGTCATTAAAAAAAAAATCACTGCTATGATTATTTTGTTTTTATATATATATATATATATATATATATATATATATATATATATATATATATATATATATATATATATATATATATATATATATATATATATATATATATATATATATATATATATATATATATATATATATATATATATATATATATATATATATATATATGTAAGCAGCCTAGAGTTCCTGAGCGACAACAAACAAAAGCATCGCCACACAAAGCTCTCCAGTCCTCCCTCTAGTTAATACGAACAATGGAAGGAAAATTTGCCAGCTCAACACCCAGCACGCAGCGTGGACCCTTCCCGTTAGGTGCGTGGGGCAGGCACTCGATCGCTCTCTATTATTATGTTCACATTTTCTGTGAGAGGGCGATGGCTCGGCTGAAGGCAGTTTTAAACCAGCCAAAAGTCTGGACAGAAGAGGCCGTCAGGTGAGATATGAGAAAATTATGAGTAGCCGCATGAAATAATATGTTTTGAGCGCAATTGTCAACGATAACGTAAGTCCTGAGTGAAATTAGAGTAAACTTTTATTTATCTTTATCAGAGTCGATTAAAGGACTGTATCTTGCAAGGCTGTTACTACACGTGTTCTGATGAGCGGGCCAAATATCCCTCACTTCCTCACGTTCACCTCCGTCTCCTCCTCGCCTCCTCCTCATCATTCCCGAGGAGCTGGGGCGTGAACCATCAATATCAATGTTGAGCGTCAGCGAGCTGTGAACAAACTCATGGACTTCGATGACAAACAGCAATGATACCTCAGCCGTAAAGGTGAGGAGCATTCTAGAGAAGAGCGCATACAAAGCTCACACCAATATTGTTAAATGAACGCTAATACTGTAATAATGCATAAATTTAAAACCCACAGGTGAAGAGAATATAAAGAAAAAGGCTACGGTGAGCTCCCCTTACCCTCATATCCAAAGTTCACACCAGATTATTTAAATGAACGCTATTAACGTAATCAATAATACATAGATATAAAACCCCACCGCTGAAGAGAATATAAAGGAAAAGCCTACACTACACTCCCCTCCTCACCTCCAACTGACATTTTTTCTCACTCCATACAATATCTGATGGCGGCCACAACATACTAATGAAATGGTTCTAGTCAAACAGTCTCGCCACTTGATCGGTCAAATCTAGCCATTAACACAACGGCAGGTCCTCTTTCTTAGGCCGAGCGGGGCGGCCATCCATCGCCACGCCCCACGCCGTCTCCAATTGTCAATAGAACGTGACGCCGCCCACGACTTTCCTCCCTTCTTTTCTCCTCTCCTTTTCTCCTCTTCATGTGTGCCGTTCAGAAGACAGAGAGAGGAGAATGAAAAAAAATAAAGGAATGAGGATGGGGAGGTAAGGAACGAGGGAAAAGGTTGAACGAAGCGAGAGGTGAGGCGGCGGGAGGGGTGAGGGACCGGGGACAGCTGCCCATTTACGTCCGCAGCCATCAGGAGGAGCTCGTCTTTCACGGCCGACACGCCAAGTCGTCCCCCATCCATCATCATAATATCCAGGTCCACCCCCACACCTTCCCTGGTCCCTGATGTCACCCAGTCAGGTAGACTCCAGAACAGGAAAAAAAAATGTTGGATACGGCTATGTACTCGGCTAATGGCATCACAATGTGTCATTTTTCGACTAAATTTTCAGTTATCATCATTCCACTAAAGCATCTGATTGCTCAGTACCGTTTCTTAATGGCAGACTGAAACTGTACACCTAGGTATGTTAAGTGCAGGATTTTTTTTTAAGATCCAACGGCACCGTCCCGGCCACTCGGCCATTAGGTCAGTAATAAGGCCTGGAAGCTGCATGCAGATGAACGCTATCTAGCCACGCACGCTGCATCCTATTAGCATTGTTCTCCACGACGCTCACTCCGCCTGTATACTTAACAAAGTCGGTGGCAACTGCGCCACCCGTGCCCCATCTGGCCCCCGAGGGTGAGACCCCAGGTGAGTGTCCGTATTTCCTGCAACTTCTCCCGCCACTCTTAGCGCACACCTGAAAAGCCTCACGCAAGCCTCTTCCTCCTTAGACGGAGTCTCCGACCTCCTGTTGCAGCTGCCTCCCTTGTGCTTTCATCTAACTCTCTGATCATGCCTCCTCCGCCTCCATCACGTCTCTCTAAGGGCCCATGCACTCCAGCACGTCTAATTCACTGCACGTCACTTCAACTCTCCCCCCGCCTCACCGTTAGCCCGCACGCCAACTTGGGCGTTGGATACTTTCCTTTGCCAACAACAGATCAGCCTAATCTTTATCGCAATCACGCTCATAAACTTAAAACTCCTACTTTAATATCAAAAGTGATGCCAAAATAAAAGCTTAGGCAGCTCAGAGGAGTCGCCGGCTTTCCTATCCTGATGCAACTTGCCAGCGCCATACGGGATAACAATCCATTATTAAAACGGTACATGGTTGGAGAAAAAGATTAAGTATTACTACCTACAAACCAGCCATGCCTGGCGGCCAACAACACCCATCGTCTGCATACCGGGGTAATCACACCAGACCAGCCTCCCCGACCGACGCCACTGCGCCGGGCGGAACGAAGCGAAGCAGAAAGGAATGGTCGGGTCTCCCCAGCCCTTTTCTGCTCTCCCTCGGTATGGGGTGCCCCTCTCTGGGTGGCAGAGGGACACCTGAGACTCTTATCAGTGCATCGACGGTGAGAATAGGGACAAGGCGGGTGTTGTGACAGCGTTTCGTGTATTCTCTCTCTCTCTCTCTCTCTCTCTCTCTCTCTCTCTCTCTCTCTCTCTCTCTCTCTCTCTCTCTCTCTCTCTCTCTCTCTCTCTCTCTCTCTCTCTCTCTCTCTCTCTCTCTCTCTCTCTCTCTCTCTCTCTCTCTCTCTCTGTCTCATATATACGAAAACAATTCTGCCTTTCCCTTCAAAGAAATTTAAGAACAAAACAACAAAAAGAGGAAAGAAAAATATGCAGTGAAAAAGTTGAAATGTCCCCGAATGACTGCCTGTTTGGGGGCTGCACTACGAGACTGTCTCGTCTCAATCCTTTATGAGAACATTTGCATAAGGATGTCGCGAAAAATCGTAGGACCTGCGTGACCTCCTTAGAGAGAACTGACCCTCGACCTAACGGGCAGGGGGCCTCCCGCGGGCGGCTCGATTCTCATAACATATGTTCTGCCGACAAGGGAAAGCCGGGGTCACAGTACGTACGAGAAGTGCACTGCAGCCGGGGAGGAGCTGGCCTGTCACCGGCGCCTGTGTTCCTCTGTTGCCGCTGGTGCTTGTGGGAAATCTTTCATCTATTCTTTGCAGTGTAAACAAATGGATTAAGATAAATCTATGTTCTTGTCCATTTTTTTCTTCATCATTTGCCTTTATTATTACTTTACTTTATATATTACTTGGGCCGGGATATGCGTGCAGCACAGAGCGGGGCATCTGTGCTGGGAGGATACATGCAGCAATACTCTTTGTTATTGCTTCATATATTCCTCGGGTAAGGTTATGCATGGTATACCAGTATAATACCACGCAGGCCTCCGTGCTGAAAATGGAAGATAAAATATTTACTTTGGTGTAGTATTTACTGTTGTGCATTCCTCAGATTCCCGTCTTCGCGAACGTGCTTCTCCTGACACAGAGGCCCTCCACGAAGGCTGCAGCTAATGGGAAGTCCGTGGGCAGCGGCAATTAACCTGTCTGACTATGGGCAAGATTTATGCGCCGCGGCAACGAATATTAGGAGCGCTGAGACGGCCTTACCTCCCCTACTCTTGTTTACTTTGGCGCCTTGAGGGTCAGCGAGGGAAATAAGCTTCAATGTGATGCAGTATTAAGAAAGAAATGTTAGTGAAAAGTATTACAATGCATACTATATACATTTCTTTATTAATATTTTAGGTAATAAGAGAACTCTTGGATGTTACATATTGAAAAATACAAGATTAAGAAAAGGTTGAAAATGCAGAGTATAACAATATATAGGTGTTCTAACCATATACTTGTGTATTTATAAAAAATAAATTGAGCTGCATCTTTTATATCTAGGTAAAAGAGATTCGAATAAAAACACATATCATACCCTAAACAAACATATCATATAACCAAGAAAACACACTAGTCTCTCGTGAACCTCAACATCGGCCCGTCACTGACACGCCTGATCAGCGGCCGCCCCTCCACTCAAGAGCACCCAACACACACGTGCAGAGATGTAATCAAGCTATGCCGTGAGACCCTCCGCGGCCCTCGAAAATGTTAATGACCGCCAAAAAGGTCCTTCCGATGTGATCACAGCGACAAGGCAATGTTAGCCCGGTCAACACGCGAGGGGCTTGTACACACACAACCTTGCTCTACCCGGGGATGGGAGTGAAGGGGGGAGAGGAGGGGGAGGGGAGGGAGCAGGTGTATGATACAAACTCGAACTACAAAAAGTCCTGCTTGCGAAAGACAAACGAAAACAAAATTACACTTTCTTTCTCTCCTATGAAAATGTTGGTGGGGAATAATGTAAATATATACAAATAAAAGTTAACCTCTTACTTGAGGTACTTCCATTAAAAGGAGTTAATAACGCGAGAGTAGACCCCAGGGGGCCTGTCACAAGGGCTGAAGGGTGCCAGCGGGATACAAGAAGGATTGGTGACCAAGAAGGAAAGAAGGGTGGGCGAGAAAGAAGTAAGGAAGGAGGGAGGAAGGTAAGGAGGGGAATGCAAGAGAGATTAGTGACCAGGAATGAAAGGAGTGTTAGAGAGAGAACAGTGAGGAGGGAGGGTGGGATGGAGGGGAGTGCAAGAAGGATTCGTCGTCAGTAAGGGAAGGAGGGTTGGTAATTTTTCTTCTGGGTAATTTAATTTCTTAATCTAATGGCCAGGAAAGGAGTGAGGAAGAGAGAAAACTAAAGAGAGAGGGAGGAAAAGGAGGGGGATGCATGAGGAAAAGAGGGTGGCAGAAAGAACAGTAAAGAGGGAGAGACCAAAGAAAGGAGGAGAATGCGAGAGAGATTAGTGACCAGGAAGGAAAGGAGTGTGAGAGAGAGAACAGTGAGGAGGGAGGGTGGGATGGAGGGGAGTGCAAGAAGGATTGGTAGTCAGTAAGGAAAGGAGGGTTGGTAAGAGAGAATTAAAGAAGAAAGGAGGAAAGGAATGAGGAAGAGTGGATAAAAAGGATAAAGTGGGAAGAGGGGGAGAGAGAGAAAGAGCCAGGAGCAGCGAGAGGGGGAGATGCTGTAAAAAAAAGAAAAGAAAAGCGAGAAACAAGACAGGCATGACGTTGGTGGTGCAAAGGGACCTATATGAGATGAAATGAGCGATCCAAAGCTTATGAAGAAAAAAGTAAACGCACAATCAGAAGAAGCTGATCACGCGACGAACCAAAAGAGGCGAGTCCTTATTTAATGTGCTATAAAAGGAATATAAAAGACTGAAATGAGATGACATGATACTCTGAGATAACATCATGATCCTGTAAGAAAACCCGCTGCACTAAACGATTGAGGGTCATTTTACTCAACAGGAGACAGGGGGGGGGGGGGGGGGTTAAGATATCAGTCAGCAAGGAAAATTCCAAAATGATTATATACTTTCAAAATGTTTCGCACACTTTAACACGCTTCTGTACATGGTGAGCTTTCATTAAAATCAACCATTACGGAGATCTTCAAGTGCAGTATATTGAATGCGATACTCACGGCTTTATTGGTTTCTTGAAAAATCTCGTTGAAGTTATCAGCTGAACCTAATCAGCGACCTAACAGAGCATGGCCACCAGTAGACCTGTCAGTCCCTCCTTCCTCTCCTCCCTTCGCCTCTATAGCAACCCCGGTGGTGTCACGTGACATTACGCAACCAAGTAAAGGCCCCGAGAGGAGAATAGTGACCTCCCCCAAGCTACAAGAAAACAACCCCATCTCAGGACTGGCCGACGGAGGTGAGAGGGACGATTATGAGCTGTACTGTCCGGCGGCGTGGGTCTTACGAGACTTTAAGTACCTCCCAGAACACTTCTTTTGCTCCTCCCCATTGAAGCTGTATGATACGGCGTGGTAATAAGTCATTCGTATTAGTATTCATTGAGTCATTACCCGCAACTAATGTGTATGTAGGAAGGATGTCAGAGTATTCATAAGTAGACGTTTATGGTGGCTGAACTCCTTATATTTATGCACAAACATCCCCCGACGGAATAACACCTCGGACTTTCAGGACTTACGAATACAAATACATTATTTTTTTTTCTAATTAACGAGTTGCGGCCAGTAACCTTGTGCGGGGGTGCGCCTACACTATGCACAACGTCCTTTTCTGCCCCCCCCCATCCCCTCCCTTCCCCACACGCTGGTCCTCTTTACCATGGTCCTCCCCTTCCCCCCCTTGAGCCATCGCCCCGCCCATAAACTTGCCCATTCCTAACTCGCCTCTTCCCGTTACACTCTTAATGTAAACAGTTGCGCAATTAGTTACCTTCCACGGATGCGCATGTGACACAAATACCAATATAAGTGGCGATTCAAGTCGCGCAAGAGTTAAAGAAAAGAATATATGTTGTAATGTGGTAAGAAATAGACATAGGTTATTGTTCTATGTTTTCTGGACGTCATAGAAATCCCCTCGGCACCTTAACCCCTGCAGAGGATCCCCGTCGTGGGTGTGATGAGCAGACAAACGGGTTCCTATCTTCCCCCTCTCTCCCCCCCACCCCCCTCCACACGTTGCTGTTGCACCCTGACCCACCTCGCCGCCTACAAAATCCGGGAGTAAACGCGGTGCTCGGCCCTCGTCTCGCTCTCTCCTCACACCGCCAAGTGCTCATAGCATCATCTTGTCCGAGGCGGCTGACATCACTATGCTGGTCTTTTAAGACTTCCTACGCCTGGCTGCAGTGGAGGCACACAGTGAACGTTAAGAGGCCGTTGACTCGTGTGTGTGTGTGTGTGTGTGTGTGTGTGTGTGTGTGTGTGTGTGTAAATGTGTGTGTGTGTGTGTGTGTGTGTGTGTGTGTGTGTGTGTGTGTGTGTGTGTGTGTGTGTGTGCACGCGCGCGCGCCCGCGTGTGTGTTCTCGCGTGAGTATTATTCATCAATTTATTAATTTTTTTCTTTCTTTACAACAATTATGTAATCAGCCAACGCATCACTTCAGGAATCAAGTAAGTTGCAATAAAAACAAATTGCATTAGGCTTGCCTGTCTTCAGACACGCAAAGGTTGAACCGGAGAAAGAAGAAGAAAGAAAGAAGAATTTACACCTCAATTCATCATTTTGAAGAAAAGAAAATGATAACCACGGCGCTGAAGGTGTAACTGTGAGGCAATGACAGTGAGGAAGACACGGGATGGTGGACTGTGTACGGACTCTTCTTCTTTTTTAATAATACCGCCAAACACGTCCAGCACAGGAGGCAGAATACAGTTACAGCAAATTATTTACGCCAGGCACCTGTTGAGGCTGAGCAGCACCGGAGACGAGGCGAGTTCCCGCGTGTTATGGCCGGGTGACGGCAGACCGAGAGGCCGTAAATAGATTAAAGAGGCGTGACGTTATTTTCATTCCACCGAAACTCAAGTCGTACAGTGAAGGATTCGACACACTGAAAAAATAAGAGCGATAGAGTTTGCAGTTACATCTATTATTTTTTTCTCTCTGGCGGTAACTCCATCACGTCTTTTAGTAAATTCGTAGATGCCATCCTTTCTTTTTTTTTGTCTCTGAATTGAGTTGTCTCACGCGTTCTACTATTTTCGCAGAGTAGGAGGAAACTGCCGGGTCTCCCTCGACTAACACGAAGCGAATATATTTTTCTTCACACGAGAGACGTGAAACCCCCCGCCACAAGAAGAGGACGCCGCCGTGACTGGTCGTGAGTGAAGGAGTGGATCGAGACGCCGCCGCCTTCCTCCTCCGCCCCCTGCGACGAGTCCACCACCAACACTCGCCTTACTCTGAACAATAGCTGAAGAGCCTTAGTCATCGTTGCCAAATAAGCTTCCTCCTCTTCTTTCTTCCCCGTTGAGTCACGAATAAAGACAGAGGAAGCCGCTGTTCAACCAATAGTATTATTTCTCAAAACTAACCGACATCTTATCTAACAAAAAAAAAAGTAATAGCTTAGTAAGTCTGCAGAAGAGGAAGTCGCTGATAACAGAATAAGCCACCGGAAGGAAGCAATGCCTTCATGCTTCTCCCCTCACGCCCCCGCCCCCAGCCCCCACCCTGGACCGGCATGGGGACGAGGTGAGTGGACTGCTGAGGCTCTGTGCACTGATTATGATGTGCTGCAGAACAACAGACAGACGCCATGTATTTTTTAAGTGATATATGTTTGATTCGTGTCGGTCCGTCCCTCGCTCTGGGACTCACCGAAGACAACTTTTCGCACGCCGTGTCTTCGCTGAGTTGAGTTCCCGGAGGAGTCCTGTAATGCCGCGCCCCCCGAGGCTCCCCGACGGTGTGTACGTACGTGCCTCGCTCCTCACTCCCACTCTTAATGGCCCCAATTGCGGCCCAGGTAATGACCCTTGCATCCCGCTGGCTTATTCCTGCCAGACTCACAGTTTTTTGTGTGTCAGCACTTCATTATTGCCACGATCTACTACTGATCATCAGGTTACGCTTCTTTCCTTCACGTAATCTAATACTTTGAGAAAATATATATTATTTATGGTATGAATGAATAGAGATACTTATACCTGACAGTTCTTCCATTAGTTAGTTGGACATTTTTTTTTATAAATGTTTGTTTCCACAATAAAGGAAACATTTCCACAGCTTGTTACTGTTTGCGCTGCTTCGGAATGAAATGATTAGTCATAAAAAACGAACAACCTAACCGTTAGACTTTCCGGTGTCTCTAAGGCGAAGTTATTGGCCGACCAAATATGAAAGCAAAGACGTGCCACGCATACATAGTAATTTTAGGCAGAAGCGTTCCCTCGCAGGGTGGGTGGACTCACGAGGGGAAGGACCGTGTGTGCGTGCGAGCGCCAGGACAGGGACCCGACATAACTGACATTGATGGGCCCATTAGGCGGCTCTCCACACGTTCATGCCACACGGAGGGGGATTTCAAGTGACCAGAGGCGACAAAGATTAATGGTGAAAATATTCTAATTACATTTAAACTCGCTGCACAACACATTCCGACAATATTCAATAACTACATGACACAAAGACTTTTCAGTAAATATGACACAAAGACTTTTTAGTAAATATATGATACAAAGACACAAAGACAAAGATTGGGAATGAACACTCCTGACTCTGTTATTTGTCATAGTCCTCCTCGACTCACAGACTCTTGTGAATCTCTTGGACAAGTGTGGAGGAAACTCCCAGACAGGAAATTCCGCTCGGTATATTATTATGATTTGCAGCAGCACACAGACCGAGCAGCAGACTCCTCACACCCGCCGCTTCCTGGCTGGGCGCGGGCTGTGGCGCTGCACCTTAACCACCGCAATGCGTGTTGTTACGTGAGGCTCAGTGATGGCTGCATGTTGACCCGCACCGGTATCGCCTACTCTACAAAGTCTCTACGGGGAGAGACAAGTCACACCAAATACGAAGGTCAGTCCTTGCCAAGCCTTTTTTTTTTTTTTTTGGTCAGACTCGAAGTTTAATGAAGAGTAGTTGTGTAGGGAGCGTTGCAGCGTCTGCATATACGTGCCCACGCAATTAAGGGTTTCATTATGGAACGGTTCTGCGGTGAGGTTGGACATGGGCTTTTATGGCACGAAACATCCTAATTATTTTTCCCTACCGCCAGGTTTATGGGGCCGCGGGAGGCGTGCCTCTCGTGAAATCGTTGGCCTCTGGGTTTTCACTTCATTACAAATAAATTTTTATTCCTCCACAGAATTTCAGGACAAGAGGTGATGTGTCACTTCAGCCAGGAAGAGGAGGCCGTCTAGGACAGCCACGAGGATTCAGAAAATAATTATTTAACTTTCAACCATAATGAAAATACGAAGTCGTGGTGATTTACGAAGCAGCACTCCCTCCGCCTTACCTCCAAGGTTAGGGTCCCATACAAAATAAAGAAATTGCAGACTTCATCCGCAATGGCTGACGAAATTATAAGTCAAGATCGTCAGCAATGGTTGATGAAATTATAAGTCAAGAACGCAGCAAAAAAGTGTGGAAGCTTGTTTTCTTCGCTATTCTCCCTCTAGAGATGTACATAACGGGAGGGATAAGACAGTGCCTCCGCGGCCTGGTGAGCCTCGAGAACAAGGGGGAGTGCGTGGCGCGTCAGGCCGTGTTGTGAGAAGAGTCAGTGCACACACTTCTGGCCGAGAGGGAGGAGGAGCCTGACCGCCACCCAGCCCAACTTACAAACTCACAGAGAGGCATGGGAACGAAAGGAAAAAAGCCGCAAAACAAAAAGACCTGGGGAATGATTTAGGGAAGGTAAGGAAATGGAAGTTCTCAGAAACCCCATTTAAAACAATTATGCGGTTTACACTAAAAACACTTTCGGCTCTGATAACTCACTTAAAGAAAAATAAAGTGAAACGGACCACCGCCCACCAAACAAAAAAACAGGAGGAGGAGGGCGAGTAGGGAAACGAAGAAACGGCATTAGGGAAGGGAAGGGAAGCGGCCGCGTCAGGGAAGGTGTGTGCAGGAATGAGGCGAGAAGAGGCGCAGGAAGTAATTGAGCTAAAGTGGTGCTTCTGCGGCCCGTGACGGATTATGAATGGGTGTGAGGCGGCAGTGACGCGTGGGAATAAAAGGGAAGACGTATAAATCATCTTCCTTCACTTTCCTCCTCCCCTCCACCCCCACAATCACCACCTCACGAGTGTATGTGTTGGGGGTAGAGTGGGGTGGGGAGGGGGTGATGCTTGTCTGTTTGTCTGTTTACCTGTCTGTCTATATGCTTGCTCGTCTGTCTGTATATGTCTGTCTCTGTCTTTGTTTATATGTCTGTCTCTCTCTGTCTTTGTTTATATGTCTGTCTGTCTCTGTCCCTTCCTAGCGCTATTTATCTGTCTGTCAGCCAATCTGTCACACACATATATACAAAACAAACACACACACACACACACACACACACACACACACACAGGAAGTGGTCAAGCTTGTTGTTAATACACATCGTTTCACTTTCTTCCTTTCGCTTCGTCCGCCTCGTGACCGCCGTCCCTGGACATTGTTCGTGTCTTGAGGCCACTTGGGGGACTTTTTCTCATCTTTTGTCGGAATAAAACGAATACCTCGTAAATAGCCTGCTTAATAGACCGTAAACGAGAACCTTTATTACTTTTCACCAGGATCATTAACTTGCCATCCTGAAATATGTTTAATATATACGAAAGACACTTGATTCTTAGGTTACTCGAACTATATATAGCCAGAAACTTTTGGTACATCTTCCTTAATCAATATTCTCCTCAGGTTTAGATATCTTTAGCTATGACGTTACTTACTGGATTAGACACTCAGCTCGACAATGCTATCACAAAGAAAAGCTGTCGTCACTCTACAATAGGCGCATTCGATAATATTTGAGCACTTAAATAAAATAAAATACTGCACACACAAATACACAAAGACAAACATGAATTCCTTACCGTCCTCAAGAGCCCACCTAGAGGACTAACTGTCAGGAAGGAGGCACCGCACGCTCTCGCCTCGGCAAACACACCCCGCTATGACTAATGAGGTGCGTGAATCAGATAAACACGTGCGTGGCTTGGGTGACTAAGCTGCCTGCCTACCTGTCCACCCCCAGCCCGCCTTAGCCTATGAATGCTAAGGGGTGTCGACACAGTTTTGGGTTCTCCCTCCGCAATCTCTCCTTCCTCCCTGAACTCTCCGGCACTGTCTTCTGCTTTTGAGTGTGTTTTTGTCTGTGTTTGTGTTTCTATCAATCTGTCTGTCTGTCTGTCTCCAACTCTATTACTGTATTTGATTCTGTATTTGTATTTTTGTCTGTCTGTCTGTCTGTCTTGTGTCTATCTGTCTCTCTCTCTCTCTCTCTCTCTCTCTCTCTCTCTCTCTCTCTCTCTCTCTCTCTCTCTCTCTCTCTCTCTCTCTCTCTCTCTCTCTCTCTCTCTCTCTCTCTCTCTCTCTCTCTCTCATTATTACTCTTATTATTATACTCCCTCGCCACACGCTTCCCTGCTGTTACCTAAGACACACCCACGCACGCTGACCTCCCGTCCACACCGGCCTCTGCTCCTTATTAGACACAAACCTGACTTCCTCCTCTCCCCCAAACCTGCACCAACCACTCCTTAATTAATTGTCCCTTAGTATCTTATCACTCCTCAGCATCTCACCTGGTGTATATTGAGTTCTCTTTTTCTCCATTAGCTCGTTTTGTCTTTCTCCATTTACCGTTCGACCTCTCCCTATTTTCACTCCTTGATTTCTTTTTCCAGCCACTCTCCTGGACTTCCCCAACGGTGTTAAGGTTCCAACAACACTCTCCCGCCGGTTCGAGACAGCGACTTAGTAAACTGGACTCCTTTTACGGCTTAAAATAATTTTGGGCCACGAAAAGACGAGTTTGTAAATTGAACTCCTCTTTTGGTATTACAATATTCTGAGAACTAGATGGACCGAGGTGAATTTAATGTATATAATCCAAGAAGTCGTTCATATCTGTAACAACAGCCAGCCTCTGAATTACGGGTTACAATATAATGTTTACGAACGCCACTATCATTATCGCAGCTATTGTGCCGCCATCGCCAAGACATTCGAGCAAAAGAAAAGAAAAATGAAAAGAAGAATCATCCACCTCCCAACATCACAATTTCTAACACATTTTCCTCTCTAGGTTTATAGAAAAAAATTTCGAAGTCTTCCCCGGACATAGTTACATTTCCCGGATTGGACATGCACGAAGCACAGACTTCACGCATTAAGGAAAACACCGCGGAGAGTAACAGGCGGCGCTTGAAAAATAATAATATCTTGGACCTACCTTTATGCTGGAGCTCTCCGGCCAGGGTAAAGGAAAGAAGGGAGTCGCTGCGTGCCGGGGTGAACGCTCAGCCGCACCCCCGCCCCCTCCAACGGTGCACGAGGACGAGGAAAGTGATGGTCAGGGTTACGTTCAGGGTCAAGTTTACGCCACTCACCAAGAGGCGCCGCAACCCTGCAAAAAAGGAAATGCCCCGATTATCTCCTGCGTCCGTCTTGTGTTTGGACTTTCATGCCTCTTCCCATCAGCCCCAGGTATGCTTGGGTCTGTATTCCTCTTCCCATCAGTCCCATACATGCTTGAGCCCCTCGTCTTGCCGCTACACTCATATGATAAAACAGACAACAAAGCGTTCGTTAAGTGTTTTAACGTTCATTCCTCTTCTCATTAACCTCGTGCATGTTTTGAGTCCCTCGTCTCGCCGCTACTCTCATATCACTTGACAGATACAACAAAGCGTCATGTATTTACTGTCGACCAACCGAGTCATTTTGGATCATCAACCATCACCGAAATTGGGCCTAAATAACACACGAAGACCCGAGAGTTAGGACTCACGAAGAGAAGGGTTGCAGCCGAGTACTCTGTATACAAACCCACGAACTCTGCACCCACGAAATTTTCACCCACGAACTCTGCACCCAGACCCACGAACTCTGCACCCAGACCCACGAACTCTGCACCCAGACCCACGAACTCTGCACCCAGACCCACGAACTCTGCACCCAGACCCACAAATTCGGCACCCAGACCCACGAACTCTGCACCCAGATCCACGAACTCTGCACCCAAACCCACGAACAGACGGGTGCAACCGAGTACTCTGCACCCAGGCTGAGCGTCGTGCCCAAGCTGCAGCTTACCCGTGGGCGCTGCGTGGCCGACAGGAAGCGTGACCCGGCGGGGAATGCTGACATAAAAAAAAAAAATACCGTACTAAAGGTGGAGCCTTGAATTTGAGTATAAGGACTGCACTATTTTTTTCTCCATATTCGTCCTTTCATGTCCCTCCACACACACAGAGGAGTTGAAAATAGTGAATGTTAGTTCAGATTCATCGCACAGCCGCGGGTTAAAAGATAAATTCGAAGCTCGAGCAAACTTAAAGAGACTTCAACGACGAGAAAAGAAGTTATCCACGTCATGTTCGCGTGCAACAGAAACAAAATCTGTGTTCGATATCACTCAGCCTTGTGAAAAATATAAACCAAGTGAAGATTTTTTTAACAATCTGAAACGGACTTCTCTTTATTAAAAAAACAAATCCTCACTTTCGGTTTTACTTATAATTTGTGTTTAATTCAATACTTCAACGATCAGTTTTTGCATCGCACTAAAAAGCCCCGCGAATAATATCAATGACATCTAAAAAGGAAACTGAACAAAAAGTAAAGCATTTAAACTGTAAGAGAGAATCAAGAATAAAGAAGTTTTGAATATATGTATCAGATGTTCTTTTTTCCAAGTATCCTTCCTCATCGTCAGCATCATAACGAACGCATCGAGTCCTCTGTCGCAACACATCCCAGCGCGGCGCGCGGCACACCGCATGGACACCACCCGCCCATCCTCCGGGAACAGAGTCTTTACCAGCCTGGCCGAGTCTCGCTCCACGCCGGCAGTGAGACGCAGGACGTCTTACCTTGTCGTTGTTGCACCTCCTTCCTCCACCACGTCTCCCGCGACACTGACCTCTCCCCCGCCCGCGCAGCCGTATGGTTCATCACCCCCGCCGCTGTGACGTCACCACGACTCATCGCCAAAGAGTTTCTTGAGTGTCTTGTTAGGGGAGCTTATCGTCACAGCCAGAGCGCCGCGTGAGGGTAACGTATATGATTTGTGGTTATGTTATCAAGTCCTACGTGATACACTTCACATGCAGGTCTTTCCTCCTTTCCTCAGCGTGGAGAGGAATACAGCCTGCGTGAGGAGAACACTGCACGCCGGGTGCAGGATGCCACCCGATGCCGGCACATCAGAGCACTTCATCACGTGACTCCGTTCAGCTTGCCAGACCGATTATCTGCCTTGTAAGTTACGGCGGGGCGGAGATAACATTGATGGTTATATATTGCATTTCCGCTGTGACACGTACAACGGAAACGACATTACGAGATGACATCTCATTTGAAAGAATGGGTTGCATGAATATTGATGATATATAAATTATGCCTCTTTAACAGCTATTATGTTCATGTTCAAGAAGATAACTGAGGGACTCTCTCTCTCTCTCTCTCTCTCTCTCTCTCTCTCTCTCTCTCTCTCTCTCTCTCTCTCTCTCTCTCTCTCTCTCTCTCTCTCTCTCTCTCTCTCTCTCTCTCTCTCTCTGTGTGTGTGTGTGTGTGTGTGTGTGTGTGTGTGTGTGTGTGTGTGTGTGTGTGTGTGTGTGTGTGTGTGTGTGTGTGTGTGTGTGTGTGTGTGTGTGTGTGTGTGTGTGTGTGTGTGTGTGTGTGTGTGTAACCGAAATATGCGTAATATAAGCAAACTTAAGTTTTATAAGACAGTTGTAACCCATCTTTCCCATGGTTAGTATTCCTGTGATACAATAATATTTCCGGCAACACGCCACACTTGCTTAGATATTACACATTTAACGTGTAATTATTTTATGACAATAAATCAATGTTGGTGCACGCAGCCACGCCAGCACCGTGACGGCGCCGCGGCGGACCAGGTGTGCCCGCAGCGGCACCGGCAGCAGCGGCCGGCCACCTGCACCGCCGCCGGGCTGCTGTGTCCCGCGATACGTAAAATTAGATTTATTGTGTATAAATTCTGCCTTTTTTTATATTTATGCAAAGAACCGGAGTGCAACAGCCTTGCGTGTATTATTTACATTATCAAGAAGCATTAAGCTACACGCACACACACACACACACACACACACTCTATATATATATATATATATATATATATATATATATATATATATATATATATATATATATATATATATATATATATATATATGCATGTATTTTAATCTGCCCAATACATAATATGATAATTCCCATTGATAAAGTAACGCTTGACAAACGAGAACCTTCAGTGGCTGCCTGATAGAAAAGAAGAAAAGGCAGCATCAGGGGCTGTAAAATTAATCTCATGATATCACCAACATGTATCAATGTCTGGAATATTAAACCATTCAGAAAATGAATTACTATGCATGTATACACTCTATTCCCTAATTATCTTACACACACACACACACACGCGCGCACACACACACACACACACACACACACACACACACACACATCACACACTTCCCCCCATCCTCCCACTCACGCACATAAGCTACTTTTCCACATCGTTTCCTCCCAAAAGCATCTTCAACATGTTCCTGTCTAAACAAAAGCTCCTCTGCGGGACTCACCTGATACAATCTGACTCAAGGACTTCATTTGCAAGTGAGGAGCGGCAAGCAGGTACTGTTAGGCAAGGCAAGGCATGGAGGAGGCTGGTGGGGGTACGAGGGGAGGGGAGGGAAAGGAAGAGGAAGAAGCTTTGCGGTTAAGGTGTAAAGTAAATTGCTATGGAGGAAGTGAAGAGGAAGGCGGAAGTGAATGGATTTTTTGTCATTATAATTCTTGGATCGCGGAGGTAGAGGCGTTAACAGGGAAGGTGGAATGAAAGAGAAATGGGCGTGACGGGGTGTGAGGCGGGGAAGAGGTGTAAGCATGTAAGTGAGGAGGAGATGTGCGGCGAAGGAGGATAATACAGCAGCAGGTGTATGAGGTGGGTGGGATGGGTGGGGGAAGGGCGGTGAGCAGGATATGTGCGTGAGGGGAAGAAGGAAGCGTTGTAACGTTGAGGTGAAGAGACGGAACACATGGGACGACTTACGATGGCTTACAACTTATGCTAATCGCTTTTGGGACTTTACAAACGTGTCCTGTTGAAATGCAAAGGTGAGCAGTACATTCCGCAACATCATTTTTTTCATATATATTTTCGTTCTATATGAGTGATTCTGCTGTCCATTTATGTAAGAGGAAATTTAAACCACTCCAAGATTGACGTAACAATTGTCAGTGTGAAACAAAATTGATTCAAATTATTAATATTACGAAGGTTATGAATGCAGACCTGAAGTAAGAAATTTAACCGTGCGAGTGACGGAATAAGTCATGGCTGACCTAAGCGAGAAGCCTGTTTTTCGATTTTCTTAAGAGTGTTTTTACTTTGGATCTGCGTGAGGCGCCGCCATCCATCAGGCGAGGCCCTGTACACACACACACACACACACACACACACACACACACACACACACACACACACACACACTGATTATGTAAGCCGCCTTTCGGAGCCAAAACCCTTGTACCAAAACACGATATACCATTTTATTTCACAGGTTATATGGCTGTCACCTTCATTATGTAAAAGATATACATTCCGCCTGCACAGAGTAAAAATAGGAACGAATCATAAATCTGGAACTAAAGTCCAAAACACGATGAAAGAAACATCAACGTGGGCCCAAGCGAGGTCTAAGCCGCACCTCCCACGTTTTACGGCCGAAGCCTAACTGGACCGTACTGTGAATCAAGGCCAGGGAAGAGGTGAATGGTGTCGCCGGACGAGTATAGGGAGAAGCCCATGCGTGACCTTCGCCTTCATCCGTGCCTTCATCCGTGTGGCGAGGCGAGGCAGCACGTGGGAAGAGGTTGGCCGTGTGCGTCATGGCAGTGTTCCTCCTAAGAGTATTTCCATTCCTTAACGAGGTTCCGCCATGCACTGCTGACCTCACACGCTGTTATTTCGCTCTACTGAGGTGTACAGTTACTCAGTCTACTCGGCAAGGTACACGGAGGTTCCCAGTGGCCCTTGTGTTGTGCCTTGGCAGAGAGGGAGGAAGGGGTGAGAGGGTTCTTATAGTAGGAAATTCCCTTCAGCTTCTTTATGACTAGGTGTACTGGCCGCGCACTGCACCCCCATAGAGAGGGACAAAAGGACAAACAGGATTTCCCGTCGGCATAATGGTGACTGCACATGGCTAAGTGAATTGACAAATGAAGATATGAAAGAAAATCATTAAGGGCGGAGTATGTCTTTTTATGTTCTTCTGGTGTTCTGTGGAGCAATTTCCGGTGGGAACAATTTTAATGCGCTTGTCCGTTGTTGAAGATGGTGGTGGTAGTGGTGTTGATGGTGGTGGTGGTGGTGATTACGTCAGCTCATCTTCTTCCTGGTGTGTGACGGTCAGGAGACGGAAGAGGAAGAGGAGAAGAATAGAAGAAGGATGAGGAGGATGAGGAGGAAGATTTTGTGGTGGATGTTGCGGTGGAGATAGTTGTATAGTGGTTACGGTCAGGGTGATGGTAATGATTTTAATGATGGTCGTTATGATGGTATTGCTTGCAGTAGTAGTGCTAGTAGTAGTAGTAGTAGTAGTAGTGGTAGTAGTAGTAGTAGTAGTTAGTAGTTTAGTATGGTTGTTTGTTTATTATCAAACTTGCTGTTCTTACTGTTGTTATTGGTGATTAAAATGACGATGATGGTGATAGTATTAAAGGTATTGAGGGGCAGGACTTCACTGGACAGCCAGGTAGATTTGTCCATAGCAGTATTCGACAGTATTATGGTTGTTCTTATTATCATCGTTGCTGTTCTTGATGTTGCTATTGATGATGTTGATGATAAAAATGAAGATGGTGATGGTAGTGCTGGTGCTGATGGCAGTGATAGTAGTAGTAGTAGTAGTAGTAGTAGTAGTAGTAGTAGTAGTAGTAGTAGTAATAGTAGTAGTAGTAGTAGTATGGTCAAGTTTAGCAGGTTCAGGGTAAGCCCGGTCTAATGCTGTTCGTGGTAACTGTACTCGCGGCGTGATGGTTGCGTTGCGGTGGATGATGTGACAGTAAGAAAGGACAAGCTTAATAAAATGTTCGCCGCAGAAAAGAAGAATAGTCAGTCCTCTTAAGCCTCAACCAGGTATGTTCTTGTGCTTGAATTACTTCCCGGGCACACACGCAAAAAATAAAAATTCTCTCTCTCTCTCTCTCTCTCTCTCTCTCTCTCTCTCTCTCTCTCTCTCTCTCTCTCTCTCTCTCTCTCTCTCTCTCTCTCTCTCTCTCTCTCTCTCTCTCTCTCTCTCTCTCTCTCTCTCTCGTAAATCTCTTCTTATCCTCTTCAAAGTGACTTCTTATAATGCTAAACATTATAAGCTGCATCGGACACCTCTAAGTAGGCAAAATAATTCTACCAAATCGACTCCTGCCACCAGCTCTCTAAGGCTCAGTTTGGCTCGCCGCACAGCTGACCTATTACCGGTTTACTGACCTGACATGCACAACCGGTAGCTTAAAATATTTTTTTGCTCCAAGCTCGAGGTGGCTAAGTATGAGGACAACATCGATTAATAAACTTTACGTCACAACACAATGACAGCGTAATTTAAAGTAACTAGATGTTAAAAGCAGTAATTTTGTGCGGTGTTGTAACTTACAGAATTCCTTACAAGAGACTTTAAACTGAACTGACAATTTAACTACACACCGCGTCACCTCATGAAACAAATTACTTAATAAGCACAGATATAAAGACTTTAAGAAGGAATTCACAAGCGACAAGTCGCTTTGGTTATGCATATAATAGAATGCTTTAAGTTGAAGTGATGATAAACCTTCACAGCGCAGCGTCACTTACCAAATTGAATTCTTTAAGTAATCGAACAAACAAAGACTTCAAGAAAGAAGTTGGCTATATCAAACCATTATCGGCCATTTTTCTTGCTTCATTGTCATTCCTTAACAAGATGCTCTATTGCTACTAATATCCCTACGCAACGCGGCGTCACTTAACAAATTCAATGCTTTAAGTAATCAAATATACAAAGACCTCAAGAAAGGAGTTGTCTTTATCAAATTTGTATCGCCCATTTTTCCTGCCTCATGATCATCCTTTACCGAGACTATTGCTAATACTATCCCTACACAACGCAGTGTCACTAAACAAATTCAAATCTGTAAATAAGCAAACATCGAGACATCACGTAAGGAGTTGTCTCTATCAAACTCATATCGTCCACTTTTCCTGCCTCATGATCATTGCCGGAACCACATCGAATCAGGATCGTTTACCGCAGATATGAACGCCTCACTCGCACGCTTGCCTCCCCTGCCGGTTACTGCCGCGACTCACGCAGGGCGGCGGGGCGGAGGGGCAGCTTCGGGTGGCTGCTGCTCGGGCCACCCTCGCGCGGGCACCCGTTACCCTCTTCCATTAGCTCCTCCTCCCTCCCACCGAGTACCAGTTCTAGGAAGAGCAATGTTTTTTTTTCTCGCCTCCTGATGAACGTATGATCACTGTGCCTTTTTCTTCCTCTTCCCTTTGCTGAGTGAAACTGTAAAATATCTTGAATGTTTGATTGTTATTATTATTGTCATTATTATTATTATTATTATTATTATTATTATTATTATTATTATTATTATTATTATTATTATTATTATTATTATTATTATTATTATTATTATTATTATTATTATTATTATTATTATTATTATTATTATTATTATTATTATTATTATTATTATTATTATTATCCTTATTATCCTTATTATTATTATTATAATCATTATTATTATTATTATTACTATTATTATCATTATTATTATTATTATTATTATTATTATTATTATTATGATTATAATTATCATCATTATTTTTTATTTTTTTACCATTATTACTATTGTCATTATTATTATTATTATTATTATTATTATTATTATTATTATTATTATTACTATTATTATTAATATTGTTATTGTTATTTTTATTATTATTATTATTATTATTATTATTATTATTATTATTATTATTATTATTATTATTATTATTATTATTATTATTATCATTATTATTAGTATCATCATTATAATTATTAACATTGTTATTATTTCTGTTCAATTATTACCATATTCAGTATTATTATTCATAGGATTAGTAATGGGAAATCAATAATTAAGTAAAATTTAAGAGTACCAAAAGCATTATTTTTTCTTCGACAAGAGAAGGCAGACAAAGGATTAAACACTAGAGGAGGAAAAATATCAACAAACTGCGCCCCGTGGAGAAACTGAGGAAGTTGCCAAACAGTTCTCATCGGTCTATAAATATTGCAATTATAATATAAATCAAGAATTTAATAATATTGTTTTGTCCTCATTCTTTTATATTTTTCCTCACACTTTCCCCGGTATGCAAAACATATTCTGGTGCTGAGATAAGCCGACGCGATACAGGAGCAGCCTACACTTAAACATATACCCGAGTGTTTTTTATTGGCTGTGTTGTTGTGAAAGCAAACTTGACTCAAGAATGTGCGTGTACCTGTAAGCAACGCCTCCGCGTACAAACATGTGAATAAACAGATGAACGCTGTGGAGCCGATGATGATGATGTTGATGTTGGCTGTGGTGATGTGTAAGGGTACGGCGATAAGTAACTACAAACAATGATAATAGTAAGAACATCAAGAAAAGGTGTACTCAAAGCCTTCATCAAGTTGTAGGTATGTCCGTGTTCCCCTTCCCTCAACCCTTCACATCGATCTACTAACCAAATCTTCCTTACGGCGATAAGTAACTACAAACAATGATAATAATAAGAACATCAAGAAAAGGTGTAATCAAAGCCTTCATCAAGTAGTATGTATGTCCGTGTTTCCCTTCCCTCAACCCTTCACATCGATCTACCAACCAAATCTTCATATACGTTTCCTCTTTCCTCTCACCAAAGAACCCGGTGCCCCCAACATGCTTTGTCGGCCGTCACGCCTGACTGGTTACGAGCATCACCGAACCGAACAATTCCTGCGACTTACTTATTTGAACATAGGCAGTGACAGGCCGATGTTGTTTGCCCCAGAGCTCGTTAGCGGGTGTTAGTCCCTCCGCCAACCTCACACCCTGTAGCCAGATTCTTGCATATTATGAATTCTTAAAGCCACTCATCTCACCAAAATGCATCGTGTATTGTGACGCTTCTGCCTTATACGATTTTAATGTCTTGCCTCCGTGTATAATGATGTTTGTGCTTCCTACAAAAACTAGATTGGTGACAAGAACGTTGGTGGTTCGGGATGATTCTTATAATGGCTACTGTTTTATGTAATACAGTGTAAGAAACGTGTAATTCAGATATATTTTGGGTTATTTTGCAAAGATGATACTGGTGAAAATAATAAAAGCAAAAAGAATGATGGCAATGATAAAAAATAACAACACTAAACCACCACAACCACATTTGAAAACACGCCCACATACCCTTCCACATACCCACACCCACACTCACACACACACACACACACACACATGAACCCTTACCCTTACCCCCCCCACACCCAGATAACCAATCCTTCCTAACCTAACCACTCACACCCACCCACACTTCCACCCACACTAACACACACACACACGAACCCTTACATTTATCCGCCACCCACCCAGACAACCAACCCTTCCTAACCTAACCACTTACAACCACCCACACTTCCCCGCACACCCTCACACCCACACAACCAACCCTCCGTGACCAAAACATGCAACAAATCTTCAATACAGGAACACTCGCTTAACCCTTGGCTCTTCGGTGCTATCAGAGGCTGGACCACTGCAGTCCACCTTCACCTACCAGCTACCACCACCATCACCTTCCACTCCTTAACCAGACGAGGGGGTGGGCGGGGCCGTGAAGGGATGGGCGGCGGAGGGAGGGACCGCCTGTCACTTGTCTATCATGCACCTTTTAACCTTGGCTCTCCTGTCCACCCCCGCCCCCCGTCTCCTCCTCCTCCCTCTCTCTATCACACCCTCCCATCCTCCTCCTCTTCCTCCTCGCGAAAGCTGATAAAGGAACAGAACAGGTCTATATTTTTCCCTTACTTAATTTCTTCATTATTTCCTTCCCTCCTGCTTATCTAGGTAATTATATTGTTTGTTTATTTCTTCCTTTTTCAAGGTGAATCCGTGTGTGTTTGCTGTGGTCTTTTTTCAAGCGTGTCTCGAGGTATTTTCTTTACCTCCACGTGACGAATTTTGTGATGGTGATGGTGATAACAGTGGTGGTGGTTGTCGTGACGATGATGACGAAGATAGAGATACGACAAAAAATCCCTACAACCACGATCACCATATCACCGCCGCCACCACCCCCACCACCGTCACAACCCCACCTCGGCCACCACCATTACCGCCCCCATCAACACTACTGCCATTAACAACAAGAAACGCAAAGAAGAACAAGAACAAAAACTCGAAAAAAAACATATCACCATAATCATTATCATCATCAGCGACAACAAAAGAATATCCACGGCGACGACCACAACGAAGCACAAAGATGAAGACGACGACAACCGCAACAACAGCGTTCAACAACAAGTATTCTGGTTTGACTGTATATCAAGATCACTAATTAATAGCCCCTAGACTCTCCTTAATTAACACGGTTTTTTTTTAACCATAAGATGTAATTAGTAAAGTGTTGGATCAAAACTAATGGGCTACAAATCGCTATCCCACACACACACAAAAAAACATGGAATCAAACAGTAAGTGACCGAACTAATAAAAACAATAAAACTCCTGCGCCAAAGCCGTCTAAATCTTGGCCACTCATTATTAGCTCGTCAGGTGAGATTAGGATGACTAATGGCGCCTTTGTCCCTGCTGAAGATAAAAACAGGAACGCCACACCTCGGAACTTTCTTCCTCGCACATACCTGAGCGACCTCATATTTTCAGGGCCAACACAAGGTTAATTGAGGTGCAGCAGGTGTTTCGGCAGGTGCGTGTGTGTGTGTGTGTGTGTGTGTGTGTGCGCGCTACGGTACAGCAGACAGGCCAAGGGCAAAATTAAATATATATAAATGTCCCCCAAACGCTGCTACGTACAAAAAAAGACAAAGGAAGATTCCGGAAGAAAAAAAAAAACAATGATACGATTTAGAGTGTGTGTGTGTGTGTGTGTGTGTGTGTGTGTGTGTGTGTGTGTGTGTGTGTTTTGCCTCTCCGCCACAACACATCCTTGTACACAGCACGCGTCTCTCCTCGACCTTGGGGACCTTGTGACGAGGAAGTCTTCATCACCTGGACACTTAATTGCACGGGTCACATGTAAGGAGGCTGCCAGGTGAGGGGGAGAACGAGGGTCTCCAGTAGGGGGAGAATAGAGGGTCGGCGGACAACCAGGGAACATGTTTATTTCCCGTGCGTTTAGAATTATGGACCTGCGTCTTGCTGCCGTCACTGCTGAGGTATCTGAAATGTTTACAAAGTCCCTCACGCTGTTCACTACAAAGAGAGGCTGACAAGAGAGAGTTGATTTCTCTGAATATTCAACCACATCAATATATGCACACTCCCTATTCAAAGCATCTCAATATCAGAGGAATCAATATATTGCCATGCAAGTCGATACGAACAATTCTTGAAGTTTCAATTATTTTTTTTTATCATTATAATATTATTCAAATGAAAGACTGCACGATAATCCGTTCTTCACAAAATACATATTCATCTCGTGTTCGGTCTCATTCAAAACGAAATAAGTAGGCACCGGAGTTAATATCAATTGATGTTAAAATATCAACAATCATGACAAAAAAAACCCTGCAGAAAAGAAACTTGTTACCTGTTCGTGGCAACAAATCTCTCCAAATAACAGGCCAACGAGGGTGTCGCTCTCCGACAAATTTAAAGTTGAATAAGTTATCGCAGCACGATCTGTGTGCAGCCAAAAAGCATGATTATCCCACAATGCCTCTCTCAGTCAATATCCTTCAATGAAAAATTATATTTCCAAGAGCAACATTGCACTTCATCAAAGGATTTGTGATTTGATTACTCAGAGTCGTCTTGACACCGGCCGGACATTAGAGTAATGACCTTCCAAAACGAGATACTAATGAAACCATTGACCAAGGAAATCACAGCGGTACCACATGGAAACCCAATGCTTTTTTTTTCTTCTATTTTCCGAGATGCGACTCGTGCCGTTGCTAGAGACAGACAGACAGACACACACACACACACACACACACACACACACACACACACACACACACACACAGAGAGAGAGAGAGAGAGAGAGAGAGAGAGAGAGAGAGAGAGAGAGAGAGAGAGAGAGAGAGAGAGAGAGAGAGAGAGAGAGAGAGAGAGAGAGAGAGAGAGAGAGAGAGAGAGAGTAATGCACTATACTCCTCTATTGTTGATTACCAGGCAGCAGAATCAATAAAATACGTACCATCACCGCCGCCGCCGAGTGGCTTAAAACTACCCACATGCTGTCCAGAAGACCACCTATCAACCCGGACTCTAGATTCTAGGATTAAAGATGAGCTCCGGGAGGGCAGCATGAGCCAATGCAAGATGGCGCCACTATAAACACTCGCCTGCGCCAGAACGGGCTGGGCCGACCATCAGGCCCCACCGGGAAGAAGCCTTAGACCGACCATCAGGATCCACCGGGAAGAAGCCTACCAGCGCAATAGGCCAAGACGTAAAAAAAAAAAAAAAAAAAAAAAAAAACCCACCAAACGGACCTACCCCCAGCAATAAAGATCCTCTTCCTGTACTCATGTATTTGTATTGTTATTTTTCTTTACTCTGGACAAAGCAGTTACGAAAACCTTACAAAGAATATAATAAAAGCTATTCATCGCCAGCTTGTAAGATAGCGGAAAAAGACAACTTTAACGAGCACCGTGTAAAGCCATCAGTGAGGAAGGTAAAAACTCTCCCAGGTATGTAACGTCCAGGTGGTGTATCATTGTGTTTTTCCGAGGCTTGTTTGTTTCCTTTCTTTTTGTAGGGAGTGAGTGTCCGAGGGGGGAAGGGTGCGGAAGAGAAGTGAGGGTGATATACAGATGGTTGGAAAGGGAATGTGAGAGGCTGACGGGAAGGAAATGAGGAAAAGGTAAAAACATAATTACAGTGCACAGTTACTGTAGGAGGAAGAAAGTCCAGTAGTTTTCCTTGTCTTTGGATTGTATTCACTCGTTGATGACGGTACTTGTTTTGTTGGTGAATGTATCACTCTTGTTTTCATTGTTGCTATCGTCATTTTCCTTGGTATTCCAGCTGCTGTTGTGGTTCTACTGTTGTTCTTTCTGTAGGAGGCGGTGGCGGAGTCCAAGAAGCTGTGTTCCCTTTGTGGAGCAGACAGGCGCGGCGAGGATTGCTCGCCCTGAAGTGCCTGTGTGTTTCTGTTCTTGTTTTTGTTTTGGTGATAGCTTTATTGTTTTTGTTTTAGCTGTTGTTGTTGTCGCTGCTATTGTCAGTTTTCTCGTGGTGAGCCTTGGTAGTGGCGGAGGCGGTTTTATAGTGAGTGGTAGCGGTGAACGGGATTCTGCTGAAGCTCGCTGAAGGCGCCGGGGAGATTGGAGGAACTCCTGATCAGAATAGCAGCTGGTAGATAATCGGTTTACAGCAGCTGTCTCGTGCTGGTCGACTGACCTACAACTGACGTCATATATTCTTGTGTCTATAAAAATACTTCAGTTTCGAAACTTCCATCATATTATAATTTGTTTAGATATTTGCTTTTAACACTTTTCGACGCTCAATAGCTTAATATGTGAAAAAAATATGCGCATACTTACAAACGCACTAAACAGAAAGACAGACAGATAGATAGACAGATAGATAGATAGAAATATGTCTCGTTATCTGCAGCTGTCACGCCCACGCGGCCAAGCTTCCTGCTGGCGTCCAGGACCCTCAACGCATCCTGACAATACACATAAAGTGCTGTAACACATTTTTGTGAGTGCGCTTCCTGGCGAGGGACGGAGCGGGAAACAACCCTCAGAGGATATTCTTTCTTTGCCGCTAAGGAACACGTAAGGACGAGGATGTCTCACCAGTGTGCTGTCATCGCCAAAAAATCCCCTAATCTTATATTTCCTACGTATATATTATTAATGAAAATTGCTTCCATGCTTCGTATATTTCTTTTTATGCAGATGTTTATAATATCCCGATGGTTGCAATTCCTAAAACCATGATAGTAGTAAAATAAAGAACGCTTACGAGAGAAACAATTACTCACGGGTGGAGCAGCGAAAGGGGGAGATAAGAAGGAAGTCATCAGTGAAAGTGAGGGAGAGCGAGTCGCCGGAGGGTGAAAAACAGAGATTAGGCGCGAGAAATAAGGATCGACACGCAGCGGCTCGAGGAGTATCTTCAGTACAAAGACTCCACGCACCGGGAGGCAGGGCGGTGACCGGCCCCGGCGGTCCGCGGCCCGCCCCCGCTAGGGCTTCACTCCCGAGGAAACTTACTCCACCTTCGTCCTTACAGGGAGGTGTTTATGACAAAGGTAGGAGACCCGCCGCCCATTATCCCAGCTGTGGTCTGCCTCAACGCTCTACCCTTGCCTGCACGAACGTCCTTGAACTTCACCGGAATCGTGTGGTTACATGACGCTTTCCGAGGCAATTTAGACCACTAATGTTGGCTGAGCAAGATAAGAGAGACGGGGAAGGACGATTGGCGAGGGAAAAGCTAAGGAAAAAGTAAAGCATGAGTGCCGCTGTGACTTTGTCGGGGAAGAGGAGTCTGTGATGGCGCTGGGGGAAATTACAGAGCAATGACCTTGAGCTGATGGAAATTCCTCCTTCACTGACAGTAATTTGAGGCTTCACCTCCAAGCGACCTCGGAGATAATATAGTGGCGGTTGCCGCATCAACACTTATGGCTGGGTTTTTGTTTTTATCCTATAAATATCACAACCGACGACTGCGTCATAACAATGGCGGACTTTTTACCTTAGGACAATAAATGAGAACCCTCAACATGAAGACCATGTGACCTTGGCAATGACAGTGTCACGGCTGCTGGCGAGGCAGGGCCGGGGACGCATCGCCCCGCTCTGCTTCCCCGCTGCCCGCCTCACTAACCTCCCCGCGGCACGTTAAGTGGGCCTTAGCCTGCCTCCGGAAGCGGTGGTCGCGTCAGGATGCTCCGTCGTTGCGGAGGAGCACCGAGGCGCGGCTGAGACGCCTGACCCAGAGGCCACGCCCGGCCTACTCAGCTTTATTGTATCATTAAGCCTAACGACCAAGAACCCGGGTGTGTGTTAAACAAGGAAACGACATGCAACCATATAACTTCTTTATACAGCACTATAAAACAAATCAAGTAAATGATCGCAGATGGCGGCGCATGTTTTATAGTGAGCTCACAACTCATGGCTTGTATCTGTGGACCTGTAGCCTGTTTACCAGCCTTGCCAGTGGCCGAGTTGTTACGTGCCACCAGCGCTCCGTCCATCAGCCGTGACAGTGCACGCTATATCGTAAACAATAATTTTATCCATGAATACAAACTCGACCTGCAGACTTCATGAAGGGGCACACACTGGAAGGTCAAACTGTGTGTTCAAGTTATCGCACGATGAGGCAATAAATCAATGAGATAAGGCAAAGTACATCATCCCTGCCTCAGCGCGCCTTATTGTCATGCCCGCAGCTCACGACGGAAACACAGGAGACACAGAGGCCCAGACAAGAGGCGACGTGTCCGAGCACCAGAACAAACAGACACAGCAGAACATTAATCAACACTGAATATATAACCTTACGACGTTAGCGAGAAATCGATAAACTAACCAACAATTATCAGCTTCGATCAGTCTTTGGACTACAATGGAGAGGGGGAGGGGGGGGGGTTACGAGGGCCTACGGCGGGGAACATGAAAAGCAACTGTGGGTGAGACTGTTGATGAGGATGTGATGCCCCGTGTCGCCCCCTGACCTGACCGCCAAACCACACACACGCCTCCACGCCTGAACAAACACTCGCGGCTAAAAAAAAAAAAGAGAAAAAACATAATTGGAGACAAAATTTAATTGGAGTCTAAGTTAATACATTTACCTGAGATTTGAGGGTAATCGTGATGCAGCTAAAATCAGAGTTAACACGTTTCGTTTACTTGGCTGAAGAACGGTCATGATGCTGCAAAAAACTATGGTTAATATGTTTACTTGAAGTCCCTCCAAGCGAGAAAAATGAGAAAAAAATCACCCCTCACACAAATCATTTCATAATATATATCAAATAATTTGGGATCAGATTATGTATCATTTATTTTTGGGGGTTTAAATAATGGCACAAATTTGGCCCGTCGCTGCTACCGGGTTAAGAGTGCACGATCATGTTGGAATAAAGAAACGTGGTTGACAACTTTGCCTACGATATAAAAGGGATCATGGTGAAACATAAAGAACGCCAAGAACACTTTACCTTCACTTCTACTTCTATTTGAAACAACGGATCTTAACATGACTACGGTAAAACAGAAAAAAATATCGAAAATAAATCTATATACTTCCCTGAGTGAGCTAAATTCCTTGCCAAAGATGATAATAACAATAACAAACGAAGACTGTGTGGATGAAAAGTGTATCGGATGTTTAGCGCCCCACTGAGGTTTAATCCGAATAAGTTATGCCATACACAAAGGAGGGTAATGTGCCTCTTCATGTCTAACAGGACTCAGCACAACACCCACAATGACGGAGCCTTTCACGTTACCACCCGCACCAAGGCCTTATCACAGTATTGAAGGAGAGGTCCAGCGTGGCGTGTCGGCGTGTCAAGTGTGAGGTTAACTGTAAATCCTTCGGCGGACCGCAATTCATTTACCTCCTTTGACCAGAGCGAGAATGTCGGGGTGGGCTCGGATGTGTGTATGTTTTTCATTAATCATCCGCATCCTTCTCCGGAAGGTACAAAACACTAATTCTAAAATATTCACCGTTTTCTGAGCGTTTTCTCCTAACCTTCAAACCTACTCGACCTTTTTCTTACGGCAGAGGAGACAGCTCAAGGGCAAAAATAAAAAGAAACCAAAAGGCCCGCTCGGCACTGCTCCTATAATAGCAAACATAAGAGGGCGGCCAAGAGAGATATAAATTTCGGATGGAAAGGTGTCTTGATATTTCCCTCCAGGTGAATATCCTGCCTTCAAACAAGTTTTCCTCACCCGCTGCCTATGGAAATGTGAAGGAAAAACGGTTAAGGCAGCAGAAGAATCTAAGAAGAAACAATTACCAGGCGCGAGAGAAAAGTCTAATTAGTCTTGCTGGTGTTCGATCATTTGGATAACATTTCTACGCTGAGACGCTGAGCTATGAAGAGTCACAAAATGCGGGTTTGGTGATTTTCTGTTCGTTTCAAGGCTTCAACGTTATCTCCAAAATCTTTAGTGAGAAGAAACATATATTCAGCTGCAGAGTGCTTGTACCAGGGCCATCAGGAGACCAAATATGCAGGCAGGCAGGAAGACGGCCAAGCCCGTAAAATAATAAAACGAAGAGCATTGAGGAAGGCGAACAGGACAGCGGGCACCCGGTTAACTTCTCCCAGACAGTTAGGCAGGCATGGCCATGTCAACTAGTGTCAAGATGGCCGACGGGAAGCACTCGTCTGAAGCTTTAATAGAGCACAAAACTACTTCATTCTAAAAGATATAAATGCAAATAAGACCAGTCCTTGACATTCACACAAAAAGAAAATGACAGTAAGAAGAACGAAACGAAAATAAGTATTTGGAACAGTACAATGTCTGTATCAGGACGCGAGGTGCTGGAGGAAAACAAGGCAGGGACAGATTGACACGCTAACTGATGGGCAAATAACTTGTGTGGAGGGACGCGTACCAGGCTGAGGCGGGACAAAGGCGCATGCAGCCTCTTGCCTCTCTCGTCTCCCTCCACGGACGGCCCCAGTTCAGCGTCCATCCCGTTACTGACCTGAGGGGACCACTGGCTTCTCTCCCTCACTCTTCTCCCCTCCCTTCCCTCCCGTGGTGTGGAAGGAGTGTGAAGTAGTGAAGAAGTGAAGGAGGGGGCGCTGGAGTGGTCCACCTCCTGGGCGGGGCTGCCATGGCCCTGCAGGCGTCGACTGTTGGCCTTCACCCTGTCGCGCATCGAGGATAGTCACAGCGACAGGTGTAATAACCTTAAGGATATTCAACGACGATATTAAATTTTGTTGTGATATATTCAGGCCGGCGAGTATGAGAGATGAATCTTTTAGAATACCAACGAGGCAATATTACAATGCAATCAGTGAGTGATGTCAAGATGCTTTTGTTGGAGTGTATTCACACGGAATGGAGGGTGAGGGTTCCCAACGCCCTCAGCCCCGAAGGTCACGAACACGAAGGTAAAGAGGGAAGAGGCGGAGAGAGAGGGAGGGAGGGAGGGAGGGAGGAGGAGGAGGAGGAGGAGCAGGAGGAGGAGCAGGAGGAGGAGAAGGAGGAGGAGGAGGAGGAGAAAGAGGAGGAGGAGGAGAAAGAGGAGGAGGAGGAAAAAGAGGAGGAGGAGGAGGAGGAGCTGAGATAGAGGGGGGTGAAGGGAGGAAAGTCCCTGAATAATCTTCGTGCCCTGCCGATTGCTTTTTGATATTCTTAAAATGTCAGGTAAAAAAAGATGACGGTTCAAAAACAAATGTAAATGACTCTTGAAGATGATAATATTAATGATAAGAAGAAGAATAAAAAAATAATATGAAGAATGGAAGCAAAAAAAATCCTATGAAAATAATAATAATAATGAAAAAAGGGGGTATAGAAGGGAGTAAGGGGTAGCGGGGTGTACGGAGCGTGCAAGGGGGTGTAGCGGGTTTTGGGGAGGGTGTAAAGGGGGTGTAGAGGGGTGTACGGAGGGTGCACGGAGGGTGTAAGGGGGTGTAGTGGGTTTTTGGGAGGGTGTAAGGGGGTGTAGAGGGATGTAGGGAGGGTGTAGGGAGGGTGTATGGGGATTCAGGCGGGTGTTAGGAGGTGTAGAGAGGAAAGGTAGGGTGTAGGAGGGTGTAAGGGGGTGTAGAGGGGTGTACGGAGGGTATAGGGAGTGCGTAAGGGGATTCAGGTGGGTGTACGGGGGTGTAGAGGAAAGGCAGGGTGTAGGGGGTCGAAGGGGATAACAATAATAATAATAAAAATAATAATAAAATAAGAATAAGAATAACAATGACAATAAATTTCCTGCATCTTCACACCTGTTGCTCATTAGCTCCTCGCCTGGGTCACTGAGGCATAACAATCAGGTGTGCTCTTGAACACCTTTTTTTACACATTTACCCCGCGCATACCCAGCCTTGAACTAGTCAAATAAAGTGTAAGTACGCAACGAGGGACTGCCAGGAATCATTAGTATGCCGTTTTTTTCTGTTTATTTATTTATTTATTTATTTATTTATTTATTTTTCTTTCATTCATGGGTAATTTTCTTGCCCAGAGTTTCCTACGTCTACCTGCTCGACTTTCCAACTCGTACCCTTTTCTTTCCTAACTTGGATAAACCTTCGCTCTCTTCATGCCACTCTAGCTCAACCTACAGGCTCTTTTTTTTTCATTTTTTCTTTCATTCATGGGTCACCTTTTCGCCCAGAGCTTCCTACGTCTACCTGCTCAGCCTTCAAACTTGTACCCTTTTCTTTCCTCCCTTGGATAAACCTAGGCTCTCTTCATGCCGCTCTAGCTCAACCTACAGGCTCTTTTTTTCTTTTTTCTTTCATTCATGGGTCACCTTTTTGGCCAGAGCTTCCTACGTCTACCTGCTTAACCTTCAAACTCTTACCTTTCTTTCCTCCCTTGGATAAACTTAGGCTCCCTTCATGGCGCTCTAGCTCAACCTACAGGCTCTTTTTTTTCTTTTTTCTTTCATTCATGGGTCACCTTTTCGCCCAGAGCTTCCTACGTCTACCTGCTCAGCCTTCAAACTTGTACCCTTTTCTTTCCTCCCTTGGATAAACTTAGGCTCCCTTCATGCCGCTCTAGCTCAACCTACAGGCTCTTTTTTCCTTTTTTCTTTCATTCATGGGTCACCTTTTCGCCCAGAGCTTCCTACGTCTACCTGCTTAACCTTCAAACTCTTACCCATCGGATATACCTTGGGTCTCTTTATGCCACTCTAGCTCAACCTATAAGTTCTTTTTTCCTTTTTTCTTTCATTCATGGGTCACCTTTTCGCCCAGAGTTTCCTACGTCTACCTGCTCAGCCTTCAAACTTTTACCCTTCTCCTTCAACCACTGGATATACCTAGGGTCTCTTCATGCTACTCTAATTCAACCTTCAGGCTATTTTTTCTTTCATTCATGGGTCACCTTTTTGCCCAGAGCTTCCTACCTCTACCTGGTCAACCTTCAAACTCTTACCCTTCTCCTTCACCCATTGGATAAGCCTTCGCTCTCTTCATTCCACTCCAGCTCAACCTGCAGGCTCTTACCCTCCTCTCCCACCTGTCGGATAAGTCTACACTCCCTTTATTTAATATCCGCGAAGCACGGCATTCCTCCCTCACGCAACGAAGCAATCCACCCAAACTTCCTTCTCTTCCAACTATTGTTAATGCACACACCCCACCTCAATGCCTTCTTAGTTCCTACCTCCCTCCACCTCTTCCACCTGTTAAGAATGGACCTGCACATCCTTCGTCTTTCCCCCACTTCAAGTTCTACCAACCTAAAACACATGAACCCTCTCGATGCTCCATTCGTGATTCTACCTCCATTGTCCCCTTAAGGCACACACTCCCCCGGCCCAGCACACAAAGCAGCAGCCTCTCAGGAGCTCGACCATTGCCAGTGAACTCGGCACTGCTGACGTCGCTTCCCTCCACGCTCTTTCCCACGGCAAGTTCCTTCATCTTGTTACCCCCAAAACTGGCTCGTCTCCAATCGTCTCCCTGGTTGGTATCGGAAGGAATTTGTTCTTAATTTGTTGCCTCCTGAAGCGCCTATTAGCTGCGGTGGGGGACGTTTCCATCATCATTTAATTATCGCCACGGACTCACTCGTTGCCTTCATGAGACGCACTTCAGGCAGCTTTGTCACTCTTGTTGCTCGTGAGTGGCTGAGTCTGGCCAATGGGCGGCGGCGTGAACATAAGAGGCGTGGCTTGCAACGGTACAGGCACTGCGGTGGCGTGGTGGCTGTCGTCTGCCGGAACATCATATCTGTTCATGCACCCACCCACCACGAGACATTGTTGCACCGTGTCCATTCGCGGATCATAAAAAGGGAAAACGAATCCCCAGAATATCAGTCTCGGTTGCATTTTGACTTTAATAATTCTTCTCAAATAATTAGAACTGCCTGATAGAACTGCACCCCATGAGTTGCACAGACAAAGCTCTGCATCTATATGGAAATCGTCCCCCGCCCACGAACAAACAACAAACACGACGCGAGGTTAATGGCCAGCAGCAGCAAATGAGTTCATACAGATTGTGCCTATTTTGGGGCGCGAAGGAAGGAGTTCAGAAAAAAAAATGAGGTGGGAGTCAAAGGAAAAACAGCTAGATGTTGAGTGGCAGTCACCGTTGAGCACAGTCATAACGAAGCAATACCACGCTCTTTAAACGGATATGAATTACGGTAATGGAATTTTGATAAGTAAAGCAAAAGTGATTTCGCCTTGAGTATTCAGTGGAGATGAATGATTATATTCGTACAACAGAACAAAAGGGAAACTGCTGACTGGAAAATTATAAAAAAAAAAACTTAGGCATTGGAGAACACTTTTCTTTCTTCATATTTAAAGGACAAATAAAGAAAATGACAATAAATAAGGAGTCCTGACAGACAAATGATTTATAATAAATAATAACTATCCCAAATCTCTGCAGCGCTGTAATAAAGAGGCCCAGTGCTTCCCCATACCGCCCAAATTGGTGAGTTAAGTTTTTGACACACTCCTTTACTTTAGGCGCCATTTTGCATTATTGTCCCTACAGTTCATTAAGATCTTCACGAACAGTCAAACCTGTATCCGCCTTGATCTAGTAATTATAACCTCAGTGGCATCAAAACTCGGGTTAAAAAGTTATACGGATTTCAATTAACCTAAGCGCCTTCAATGACCCAGTTACAAGTAATTGCCTTCACTTTCTTCACTTGGAAAATTAACTTGCATTTCGCCTGTCACTCACCTTCCCTCTCTAACAATAACTTGCCGTGGCAAAGGAATGGCGAAGCTAAGAGGTGGTCAAGGCTGCCACTCAAATTCATGTTCCTCACATTAACATCCGGACATTTCTCTAATTTAAAAGTCTGAGTTTGAAAAGTACAACTAGCGATCCTTAAAATCTAGCAACTCAAAAGAAACCAACGAAAAAAAAAAAATCAGAATGTAACCAAACTTCAGCTCCTCTGCATACGATCTTGTAAAGAAGTGATTTCTGGAACAAAGAACAAGTTCCTCTCTCGATACAACTTCCTGCTGGTGGAGTCTGACCAAACCAGAACCCCATTAGATGACCCTGTAGTCTAATACCTTCCGACACACACATATAAACCAAATCTGCCTGACGGAAGGCTCCAACCACGTTATAAGAAATTCTCCCAGAGAAAGCATAAAAGTTTTGACAGGGCCAGTCGTGGACGCGAGAGCTGGTTCTTGGCCCTGAATCCAAGTTACCTGCTTGGCGTAACGGGTCACCTGGCAGGTACCACCGCTTTCTCCACCCAGGTGCTTTTCATCGAGAACCACGATGCCCCAAATATATAAATTATAAATATTTTCAAGCTCAACCACCTCGCTCAACCTATTTTTTTAATATATTTATCAGACCCATCTTAAAAAGAAATGCACTGTTACTAAAAAGGACGAGACTCTAAAGGAGATGCTGCACCCACGACCTTCAAGCACGCCGCTCTGCCGGCTCGTACACTGTTCTCGGCGCCGCCAGACTCCCCCGGCCACGGAACCGGCTGCACGGACTCAGGCAAGGCTGGGTGTGTCAAACCATCCAGCGGACGGGGCACCTCGTTCTCTAAAGCCACGTGCTCAAACAGGGAGGTGACAGTTGCCTCAGCGAATTCGCACATCGATTACTTTGGACAACACTTCAAGACAGCTTAGCAAACAATGAATTCCAGACAAAAAAAAGTTGACAAATCAGGTTTAGGCTGGTCACAAAAAACAGTGATCTAAACTGGATAGATTTTAATGGCTACTGCTCCCCGGCCTTGTCGTAACCTAAATAGCAAAGTGACCGCTTCAGAAAAAAAAATAGCCTTCGGGCTGGTAGTGTACAATTAGCAAATGAGTGATAGGGCTCTTCAACTCACTGCAGCTCCACGCAAAATACTTCTAAGTGATTTGTCGACTTAACTACTTTCATCCTCCGTCACTCAAGTAAGCAATATTATCTACCAAACTATCTACCAAACGTCAAACATAAACGGGTAACAGTGGAACTAATCTCAAGTCTTCACAGAGAAATTCTTGAAAATAAAAGGATGTTATGATTTTTAATTACTATAGTGGAAAAATTAAAAAAAAAAGCTACAAAAAGGAGGCTTGGGACCTTACCTTCGTCTCGGGAGTGGCGGACACGAGCTGAACATTGTGACGACGGCCGCAGCACGACGACAACTCACCTGTAAAAACACACAAAACTTATCACATAATCATACCGTGATATCACACCGTGCCCGAGGCTGAAAAAAATACATCATTACAACAATATTACAAACTTAAACAGAAAACCCGGCAAGACATCAGCTGCACTGACACAAATTTTTGAGGCTTAAAAAGGCAGGTATTCGACGAGACAAACACGGCGTAATAACAGAGTCCGCCGAGGATCCTGCCGTACCTCAGGCGGCGACTACGTTTACACCTACCTGCTCTGTGATTGCCCGCCGGATGACAATAATTTGGAAGCCCTTCATTCTGGGGGCGATAGGCGCGGCGAATGACGCTCCTAGTGACTGAGAGAGGCCTGCACTGGGCTCGCACTAAACTAAACCTTCTCGGTGTGTGTGTGTGTGTGTGTGTGTGTGTGTGTGAATCTCTGCGTAGGTAATCTTTTTTCGACACTCTGAGGTGACTGTGTAAAAAAAAATGAGTGAAAATTATCAACGGTACAATCCGTGAAAATATAAACCACAGAAGAAAAAAAAAACATTCCCATAAAACTCAGGTGACCGAACTGGGTACACAGAGGCCACAGCGTTACACAGGTGACTCCTAGTGGAATGTGTGGGAGTGAGGAGGTGAGGGAAGAAGCGATGCAGTCATGGCGGTGGCAGGAACGCGGCGGTGTGGCAGAGCGGGTTGCCTTGGGTCAGCTCTGGGAGGCAAGCACCCGCGGGCATTTGTCCCTCACGGTGCTTCGACCAACCTCTACTCCTCACCTCCTTCTTGACCCTGAACCCCTACGTCTCTCACCACCTCTCCCTTCACCTTCACCTCCTTCCTGACCCTGAACCCCTACGTCTCTCATCACCTCTCCCTTCACCTTACTTCACCTCCTTCCTGACCCTTGAACTTTAACGTCCCTCACCTCTCCTACTTCACCCTAGCTCTGTTCCTCACCTTCTCCCTGACCCCTCAACCCCGTCTTCCCTCGCAGCTCCGTCCCAAACCTCCTCTCAGGCCTCTTCATTCTCTTTAAACATCCACTTTCCCTTATAACAACCACCTCTTGGAAACCTGGATCATGCGTTTTGGGATCACACACGACAGACCAATGGAGAAAACAATGGTTCAGTAAAGTTATGATCACGCATTTCTATACTGACAGGAGAGTAAGAGTGATTGATGAATACCCTAAGTTTAAGGATCTTCTCACACACAAGAAAACAATTATAGCTTTTAACAACCATACGTAATTGAAAGAAACGACAGGAATTATTACGTCACATCGAAAATAAAGTCACAAAGTGCATCCCTTCTTCTACACAAACATAATAACTACAATTGAAAGCCTCCTTATAGAAAAAAAAAGTCCCGAACACCTTTCAATTGCTTCATAAATCACTGTCGCGGAAATACTCGTGCGTGTGTGTGTGTGTGTGTGTGTGTGTGTGTGTGTGTGTGTGTGTGTGTGTGTGTGTGTGAGAGAGAGAGAGAGAGAGAGAGAGAGAGAGAGAGAGAGAGAGAGAGAGAGAGAGAGAGAGAGAGAGAGAGAGAGAGAGAGAGAGAGAGAGAGAGAGAGAGAGAGAGAGAGAGAGCGAGAGAGAGAGAGAGAGAGAGAGAGAGAGAGAGAGAGAGAGAGAGAGAGAGAGAGAGAGAGAGAGAGAGAGAGAGAGAGAGAGAGAGAGAGAGAGAAAAAAATGAAAATGAGTAAATCAGGAGAAAAAGAAGAACAAAAAGCATATGTCAAAAGAAGGAAAAGCAGAATGACTAGAAATCCTACAAATATAGTTAAGATTTCTTGTCATCCGTCAGCGACAAGAGATATTTAAATAAACAAAAAGACTCGCAGGGTAAAATATTAAAGCCACACACGCGCAAACAAAAACACAAAAATATCATGAAAGAAGAAAAAATACTGACTTCTCGAGTTTATGTTCGGCTGAACGATGTGCAAGAAATATAAATCAATTCCACGGACTTCAAAGCAACAAAACTTGATGCAAAACAATAAGTAAAAGTAAATATGTTTGCATCAATATTTGGAATTTACTTATTTATTTTCCTCTCACCACGCGGATAGGAAGAAGCATCATAGAGAGTATTATTTTCTTTTTAGTATTGACGCTTGGAGAACACTGTGCACGGGGAATAATGGAAGAAGAGGCACGGAGCAGAAATATTGCGGATAAACAACGTAAATTGCCGCAAATAAGGGAAGAATATAATGATTTGATTCCGCGGCACCATAACTGACGGTGAGGGAAAGTTTTCAGGCGCAGGATAGACTTGGAGGAGGCAAGAAAAACAAACAAAAAAAGGGAGGATGAAAAAGAACACACACACACACACACACACACACACACACACACACACACACACACACACACACACACACACACACACACACACACACAGGTAATTGCAAAAAAAAAAAAAAAACACACCCACAAAAGTAAGAGTTCATAATACTTCGTGGGAAAATATATACACAGAGTTGAGGATTCTTCACGGGAAATTACACCAAAAGATAAAAACAAATACTCCAAGATAAAAAGATATTAGGCATCACAGGATAATGCGATAATGTTCCCTGCGAATATTCATAAAAAGGGATGTGAGTCTGAAAATTAGCAATCCCTCTTGGAATTTTCTGCGCAAGACAAACAGACATACGGCCGCCCTGCACTAGGAAGAGAGGCCCTGCGGCGAGGCTGTCTGCGAAGATGAAAGTCACCCTGGGGGAGTTGGGGGGGACGAGAGAGAGAGAGAGAGAGAGAGAGAGAGAGAGAGAGAGAGAGAGAGAGAGAGAGAGAGAGAGAGAGAGAGAGAGAGAGAGAGCGAGAGAGAGAGAGAGAGAGAGAGAGAGAGAGAGAGAGAGAGAGAGAGAGAGAGAGAGAGAGAGAGAGAGAGAGAGAGAGAGAGAGAGAGAGAGAGAGAGAGAGAGAGAGAGAGAGAGAGAGAGAGAGAGAGAGAGAGAGAGGCAAAAAAACTAATGACAGGCGCCTCTTCCCCCCTCTCCCATCCCCCCGTGCAGTGAATCCGGCGCCAGTGTGAACTACTTTACCATCACGTCATTCTGTGCGGTATTTTTTTTCCGTTCCTGCGTTGAGATGCTTCCCGGCAGGACTTTCCGCGGTGAAGTGACCACCTTTATGGACTGAATGAAACCTATAAAGTAAGACAAATTTTCTGCTCTGTCAGCCTCCCACCTCGCTTTGCTTGGTAACTGCTAACCACCTGTCTTTGTAAACTACCATCCTGCTTACCATCTATCTTCCCCCTATTTTTTTTTGCCTCCTACACCGTTATCGTTATCGTCGTAACTAGTTTTATACTGTACAAAATTTACAGCAACGATTCCCGCCTCATTCCTCCCTCCACCATAACACTGCGTCCTACAGCTTGAAGTAACGACAGCCTTAGTGGATTATCAAGCGGAGAAATGAAGCGGCGTCGCGTAGGGCCATCGAATCAGCGTTGTTCATTGTATTCGAAGCAGTGTTGTTCATTGTATTCGAAGCAGTGTTCATTGTATTCGAAGCAGCGTTGTTCATTGTATTCGAAGCAGCGTTGTTCATTGTATTCGAAGCAGTGTTGTTCATTCTATTCGAAGCAGTGTCGTTCATTGTATTCGAAGCAGTGTCGTTCATTGTATTCGAAGCAGTGTTGTTCATTGTATTCGAAGCCGTGTTGTTCATTGTATTCGAAGCAGTGTTGTTCATTCTATTCGAAGCAGTGTTGTTCATTGCATTCGAAGCCGTGTTGTTCATTGTATTCGAAGCAGTGTTGTTCATTCTATTCGAAGCAGTGTTGTTCATTGCATTCGAAGCAGCGTTGTTCATTGTATTCGAAGCCGTGTTGTTCATTGTATTCGAAGCAGTGTTGTTCATTCTATTCGAAGCAGTGTTGTTCATTCTATTCGAAGCAGTGTTGTTCATTGTATTCGAAGCCGTGTTGTTCATTGTATTCGAAGCAGTGTTGTTCATTCTATTCGAAGCAGTGTTGTTCATTGCATTCGAAGCAGCGTTGTTCATTGTATTCGAAGCAGTGTTGTTCATTGTATTCGAAGCAGTGTTGTTCATTGTATTCGAAGCAGCGTTGTTCATTGTATTCGAAGCAGCGTTGTTCATTGTATTCGAAGCAGTGTTGTTCATTGTATTCGAAGCAGTGTTGTTCATTGTATTCGAAGCAGTGTTGTTCATTGCATTCGAAGCAGCGTTGTTCATTGTATTCGAAGCAGTGTTGTTCATTGTATCCGAAGCAGTGTTGTTCATTGTATTCGAAGCAGTGTTGTTCATTGTATTCGAAGCAGCGTTGTTCATTGTATTCGAAGCAGTGTTGTTCATTGTATTCGAAGCCGTGTTGTTCATTGTATTCGAAGCAGTGTTGTTCATTGTATTCGAAGCAGCGTTGTTCATTGTATTCGAAGCAGTGTTGTTCATTGTATTCAAAGCAGTGTTGTTCATTGTATTCGAAGCAGTGTTGTTCATTGTATTCGAAGCCGTGTTGTTCATTGTATTCGAAGCAGTGTTGTTCATTGTATTCGAAGCAGCGTTGTTCATTGTATTCGAAGCAGTGTTGTTCATTGTATTCGAAGCAGTGTTGTTCATTGTATTCGAAGCAGTGTTGTTCATTGTATTCGAAGCAGTGTTGTTCATTGTATTCGAAGCAGTGTTGTTCATTGTATTCGAAGCAGTGTTGTTCATCGTATTCGAAACCGTGTTGTTCATTGTATTCGAAGCAGTGTTGTTCATTGTATTCGAAGCAGCGTTGTTCATTGTATTCGAAGCAGTGTTGTTCATTGTATTCGAAGCCGTGTTGTTCATTGTAATCGAAGTAGCGTTGTTCATTGTATTCGAAGCAGCGTTGATCATTCAGACTCAGATTTTAGATTTTAATTGCAGAAAAGTTGGGAAAGTTGCAAAGAAGAAGGGAGGAGGGAGCAAGATACAGACCTGGAACTACAGAACACGAGAAGAAGATAAAGTTACGGGGCGATCCGACTTGTTCTTCTTTATTCGAAGCAGCGTTGTTCATTGCCCTCCTTGTCCACCGTCTAATAGCTTCCTCCATCACGACTGTCCACCCCGCCCCAGCAGCTCCTAGTTCCCCTTGATGAGGTCCCTCGCCGTCTGCGGGTGGTGGTGACACTGCGACTTGTTTCCTGACCTCTGCTGCTCTGAATTATGAGCCAATAAACATGCGATCTAAGTATTGCTGCACCGTACCTCCATTTGTCTTTGTACTTTTTTCCTTTAACTGTCCTCCTCCCGCCTCGCTTTGCTTCCCAACTACTAACCACGTGTCTTTCTAAACCAACACCTTGCCTCTCTTTGTCTTTTCTCTAATATTTATTTGCTAGTAACGATCTATTTTACTCTCTCTTCCTCCCACTTCACTCCACCAAACCTTGCAGCTGCGAACCGCCTCATTGTTTCTCTATCATCCCTCTGCATCCTAATTTTATACTCAACTGCTTTTTCTGCCGGTAGTTTTATTTCACTTCCTCCTCCTCCCACTCAATAACTCTTCTCACCCGGGTCTTTCAGTCACATCTGTACTCTTATATCACCCTGACTCTCCGCTTCAGTTTTTTCATCTTTTTTTGCTTCTCACACACATTTTTTCTAGTCATTCCTTCGTGCCCCAGTCCCCCACCTGGTTCTCCTCACTCACCCTTCCATTGCAGCCACTTCGGTCGTTTTTTACATCGGCATCCAGCCACTCCTCACCTCTCCATCTTCGCTACGTGTTATCTTCCTGCTCTCCTTCCCGCCTCGCCCTTACAGTTACGTCACGTTTGAGAGACGCTGCCATCAATATTCCTCATGAATGTTGCGACAGAGGGCCGTTATTTGTTGTGGTGTTCTTGCTGCATCGCGTTATTCCGAAAACCTAAGCATTTATTTGAGGCAGAACGGGGAAAGGAATCCATCAATCGAGAGGATCAACAAGGAAATACTGAAACTGCGGCATACCTCAGGAGACGCTGCCTGGTTGCTCCTCGGGGGTCGTGAGCCGAGGAGTCGTTCGGTCAATACAAAACAGGTTGGCCAAGCAAACAGAAAAGCTGATGGTGCAAAGTGATATTTATCTGCCGGGCTCCTCCCACGCCGCCTCGCCCGCTTCCTAATGGGAGCGACGACTGATCCTCGGCGAAGGAACACAGATAATGAAAGTGACGGTGGTGTTACAAGGGGATATTAAAGTAGCGAGAGAAAAATACCACAGGCCAAAATATATAGTTTAAACATCTTGAAAATATATCAAAGTAATTACACTGCAGAAAAAAAAAGGCTTTCCTGCCGATCATGTAAGCAGGTTTGGGAGCGTCCAGCCTGTAGGCGTGACCTAGGGAGCCTTGTCTCCTGTAGTCCTCCTCTAAGGTGCACGGAACACATTCCCGCCTACTAGAAGCGAATTTTGGCCCAGATAACCTTAATATAGAACGTTGGATTGGATTTTATCAATGTACAAACTGATTTGTCATGATATATATATATATATATATATATATATATATATATATATATATATATATATATATATATATATATATATATATATATATATATATATATATATATATATATATATATATATATATATATATATATATATATATATATATATATATATATATATATATATATATATATATATATATATATATATATATATATATATATATATATATATATATATATATATATATATATATATATATATATATATATATATATATATATATATATATATATATATATATATATAATTATATATATATATATACGTATATATATATATATATATATATATATATATACACACACACACACACACACACACACACACACTGCAGTACCTAGAAATCAGTTTAATGTGTAGCTTATACATCAAGGAGATGGCTGAGGTGTGGTTGGACTAGCCAAGGCAGCAGCAGGGCCTTGCGGCTGTCCGGCAGGTCGGGTCCAATCACCTACGTGTTGAAATTTAACGAACCTGCCGGCCTGGGAGGGCTGGCGACCACGCAGGCAAAAAGTGGAGTGCGTTGATGCCGCCATCCAGGGGTGGATTTTGACAGTGTTTACTGTTTAGGCCTGTGGAGTGCAGGAAGTACATGCAAGGCAACGTACTCTGTGAAGCCGACATCAGCCTGGTCATTAATGCCCTGTGCGACGGTCCCAGCCACGCACGGTCTCTTTGCTTCCCTATAATACCTCCACGCAGGCACGCTGCTCGTAGCCAGCCCTCCCGGCGACAGTGTAATGAACCGCCGCTACCACCTCTGTGGCGACCTGTCCGTCGCTCTGCATACCCCTCTTTTATATCTACCGATCTATCTGTCTATATGCATATATGCATATATATATATATATATATATATATATATATATATATATATATATATATATATATATATATATATATATATATATATATATATATATATATATATATATATATATATCATCCGCAGGGCACACTGAAAAGCAGCACGTATAAAGATATCACGTGCATTCACTATTAAGTCTTTGTAATTTTCTCTTTCAATACGCAGAAAATCAATGTGCGAGGTTCTAGTTGACAAGAGTCATGCATTTTCCTGGAGCAGCCTCACGATGGAATGAGTGCGCTTACCCAGACGTGTCTATAATTGTAATTTCAAATGTGAATTTAACTTCGATAAATTTGGATTTTTCTTATGTTGCGAGCAAACTTGCTTCATGTATAACTAACTGCTTCAACAAACCACTTTTTGCCCTAGCTTGTTAATTTTTTTTCTCAACAAATTGCTTCTTGCCCGGGTTTAGGATCCGGCAGCGGCATTCACTGTATGAAACCTTCCTTCCCATGAGCTCAGCTTCTCCTACAGGCTGGTATTAAACACTCGATGCTTTGGGGACCCTGAAAGCACATTCCAATAAGACAAGGAGGCGGCTACTCCGTCGTGAACGAAAGGACGTGGTGATGGCGAACACAACGTTGAAATTCCAATTGTTCCACCTTGGTTGACGAATATTCTAGTATTTGTCCAAAGTTTGCTTACAATTTAGAACAGCTGAAACAACAACGGTTAACGTGGTTCTCTGGAAAACAATCTCTAGCACCTGTCATCTTCCTAAGCACTTCCAGGCGTCATGTCAGTGTCCCGTCTGAACTATTTACAATATGAAGTATTCGCCAGGTAGTTTTTTGGAGCAGTGAACACGCTGTCAAACAATCCATGAACCGTTACCCGATCCCGACTCCGAACAACCCTCAGTGTTGCATGAAAAAATAAACTCTTTATAAATGTCACTACGGTCTAACGCATCATATGTATCGCCCATACGTCTAATTTAGCTCAAAATTGAACTTTCTAACGCATGTTAATCATCAAGCTTATCTGCGTTAACGGCTATTTCAACCAAAAATAGGTCAACATATCTCTATTACCACCTATCTCTGCGTAAACGACTTATTCAAGCAGATATTTTTCAGTCAACAGGCAGCGGCTCCTCTGGTCTGGGAGGCAGCAGGCACAGCAATGTAAAGCAGCAGCCGCGGGATAGTTATCTTGCCTGCAGGGAACACCAACCGCCCCGCGCCTTGCTGGTGCACTTATGTTTCGACTGTTCATCTTCCCCTACGCCCTCCGCCTCACCTAAATCAGTCTCACTTAAAGCATCACGGCTCTCATTGCCGTGCACGACCCGCCTGGGCGGAGCGTGGCCACGAGTAGAGTTGACCCTTCATGAAAAAAAAAACTAAATCATTATACAGAATATAATGGCTTCCTTCACTTCCTTCATTTGGAGAAGAATTATAGCGTCCCTGTTTTAACCAACCCATTCCTTCTCTGCGGTGCACTGTAGATTAGCCGCAGGTCCTTGATACACCTGAAACGAGACCTTTTTAAACTATAGTGTGTTTAGCACCGTTTTTTCTTCAGCAATGGTTGTTGTTAAAAAAAAAAAAAAGGTAAATACACAATCTGCAAAGGTAAATGATATGGACACTGACCCCAGACTCGGCAGTTTACGTATCATGTTACGCGACTCCCACACCACCAGACTTCTTACACACTTAGGAAGGAGTGGGTCAGACCCCTAATGAAGAGGTGTGCAAGTTCCTCCGCCAACCCATTGTTCTGTTCCCTCCCCCGCATCCCACCAACTATGGCTCACCTTCCTATCTTGAGGTCACCTGCTCCCTGCTTCCACTCCTGACACACTGTTGTATACGTACTTGGCATCTCTACCGCCGCCGCATATTTGGGGTTCACACAAATGTACATCAGAAACAATGGGATGCCAGATATTTGCATCCTTGCTCTCTGCTGCTTAGTAAGAAAACAGAACCAGTTTATGCTTTCGTCAACTTGAAAGACAGCTTAGAGCACGAGTACGTAAAGCATATTACTGTTTTTACTAATCATTCATCTGGACATTTTCAGAATATATCAATATGTATCGATAAATAATTTTAAGGCCGAACAGTTTATTGCTATTATCTAGACGATGCATTGTATACAAGGATTAAAGTTCCCAGCAGTGCACGGATGCGTAAAACAAAACACAGGGGTGGGCACAGTTACCATTCATCTATTTTCAGCCTAGTTCAGTGAACCCGCGACCCGGCACACCCCACGCTGGCCGCGGACGGTGCCTCGGATAGGGGCCCAGGCTCAACCCAACCTGTGTTGTGATATATTGTTATGCCACACTTAAACGCTCCTTATCACTTTGAGTCGTGTGTGTGTGTGTGTGTGTGTGTGTGTGTGTGTGTGTGTGTGTGTGTGTGTGTTAGTGTTGGTGGGTGGGTGGGGATGGGTGGGGGTGTGTAAAATAAATACAACACGTACAACACGTGGCACTCATGCGCACGCATGAGTGCCACGTGTTGTACCAAACAAATTATCCTATCAGGACAGCAGAGTGTCCTGCCGGAGGCGACGGCGCTGGGGCAGGCGTCAGCCGAGGTCACCACGCGAGGCTGTGCCAGCCGCGCCGCCCTGTCCCTCCCTGGAACCTCGGATCTCGCCGCCGCCCTAATGGCTGCCATTGTGTGCTTGACAAACGAGGGGACACAAAACGCGATAAACCCAACACTCAGCGAGAAATAATAGCAAAGGCAGCTCAAGGACCCGTGGTAGGCGGGGTAGCTACACCCGTTGACCCTAATATAGGTCGCAGCGGCGTGCCGGCCCCGGCCTCTCCCTCGTGGACGGCGGGAGGAGGTGGACTGCGGAGAGACGCGCAGCTCGGATGCACCTCGCTGGTGCCACAAGAAACCAGAACCGCTGAGGTACTGAGAGTATCATAAAAATGCGTACACGACTTAAAGATGAAATTTTACATTTAAGCGAACAGTTTATAATATAAAGGAATTAAGGAATAAGATAACTTCTCATTTATACATTATATTTTAAAGATTACCATGAATATTTAGAGATGTAACTGAGAAAACAAATGTAGAATAGGTTTATAAGTGCAGTTTAAAAGCACGTTTCCATCATTACTATCTAAGACAAATATATTATTTTTTTTACCTTAAGTTTCTTTTCAGAAGTTATTTGTTGCTCTTCCTTTCAACAGTAAAGACCGCAAGGGGAACCGCAATCTTTTTGTCACCTAGAACCCGGACCCTATTCACCAAACAGGCTTCCCCGCAGGCTAGGTGGACTGTAGGGGACGAGGAAGTACAAAGAGTCACCTATACTCCCCCACTCCGCTGTTGGCGGCAGGTGACACCACCACTAAGTATAGCTGGACTCACACGTCTGCACCCACCTTGAGAGCCAAGCCGAGTCGACGCCCGACAATCTCTCATGTTAGGGCGGCAAAACACTTCACATCAATATTACTGAGACGCGCTGCATGAACTGAGTAAAAAATAATTCATCACCTGTCCATGAATGATCGACTGATTTTAGGCACACTTGAACCAATGCGATGATGTGTGGTGGGCAGATATTTTTAGATACCATTTTCTTGGGAAATATCTTCTGTTTTTTTAGGAAATGTATATGGCCATACTTTAACACCTTTGGAGTGTTACCAAAATATATATCATAGTGAAAAAAAACCTTGGAGCACCTCTCCTCGGTTAAACAATTTCCCTGGTCACGATGCATTCGTGTGCGTGTCAGTAACAGGAAAGCCGCCTTCACTTGGCGTTCTGGCGATCATGGTTTCCTCTCCCTCCACGTGTACTTCATTTGCAAGTGACAAATCTAAGAGCCCAAGCACGGACAGGCAAGGCGGTCCCTGTGCTTGTATTGTCCGGGGCGGGCTGAGGGTCATCTTCAACGGAAAGCAGATAACTTACCACCTTCTCTAATATGATATGGCTATTGGGAATCCTCCATTTTTAATAACTTTCCAAATAATAATAATTTAACATAATTGCAACAAACAGCATTTTACCAATAAGCAGGATAGAACAAAAATAAACGCCTAAAGATTAACGCACCACATCGACGATTACTGTGATAAAATAACTCGGTGCTTAAGTTCGACAATTAAATGAACAAATAACAAAAAAGGTTTTCCCATTAGAAACCTGTTAGTCGTGTGTGTGTGTGTGTGTGTGTGTGTGTGTGTGTGTGTGTGTGTGTGTGTGTGTGTGT
>NC_066542.1:12964662-13054662 GCF_024679095.1 Eriocheir sinensis | reverse complement strand
TCAGTATTCAGGTGTTTTATTTTTTTTGTACACATTTCAATTGCTTTGCTATGTGCAGTAATTTTATTTCAGCTAGAAGTAGTTAATATAGGTTCTTTCATTTTTCTTTTAAAATTTCTACAGTGCCTGTAACATACATTTGGACAGGTAAAAAGATACGCTATCCCCTGACGGCCCCTTGCACACTCCTTGGAAACTGCCTGGACGCCTCGCACCTTCACGCCCATCACACGGCGGTTGTCTCAATCGGCGCCGCGGGACCTTCCCACCATGACTCCAGGCGCCTCTGCCCTGGCGGCGGGCCAACTCCTGTTGCCGAATGTTACCATCAGTCAATTGACGGGGCGCGCGTGTAAAAAAAATCTTTACTGTGGTGTGCAATGCCACTGACATCCTTATTCCATGACTTACATGTTTGAGGCAAGAGGACCAACATGCTAGTCAAAACTCAGCTTTTTTTTTTTCATGGAGCAGCCAACCCTCGCGTCTACTCTAATCAGACTGACAGGGAAGAGGAGCAACACCACTTCTTCCGCTCGCATGGACGCGGCTCCCTTGCACAGGATTAGTGGGCGTCAGCTTAGGCGTCCAGCATACACCTGCATCTTGTTTGTCGACCCAGCGAGACACGAACCACACACTCTTATATCGACATAATCTCCTTTGGAGCAAGATACAAATGACCTTAGCAAGGATGAACTCAACACTGGCTGCTGACTACACTGTGCAAGCAGCAAAGACAAACCAGAATGTTTGCTGCGGCACACAAGTAAACAAAGTCCAGCGCCTCATTGTATAACTGCCCGCTCGCCTCCCGGCCTGCTCACACGTACCATTAGCTACCTACGACACCTGTACGATGTATTTCATCAGGTGAACTGTCATATGTTTACGACCCTGCCCAGGCAAGCTTCACGTGCCTTATTCCGTAACTTCAGCATCCTACTTATATATATATATATATATATATATATATATATATATATATATATATATATATATATATATATATATATATATATATATATATATGTGGAGGGGATATTAAAGGGTTATCTCCCATATGCGAAAATCGAACTTAACTTTATGCACATTCGTGGTCAGCAACAGCACCACGCCGAGTCAGGTGCAGGTGGCCAGGTCCGGTGAGCCCTAATCCATCCCTGTCCCACTGACCCACCTACAGCCTGCCGGACACTGCGAGGGAGATAACAATGGTCTTGTGTTGTGCGGTAATAAAGGAACACAAGCTAGCACTCGAACCGGCGAGGCGGCCGAGAACAGGCGTGGAGGGGAAGGAAAGCCTGTTCAGTTCTTTGGCTTTAATGGTGACACGTAATCAAGGGAAGCCCATTTTTATATTGGTAATGGCACCGACGTAATTAGAGGAAGGAAAGCCTGTCTGTTTATCATTTATTTGTTTCTCTGAGGACACCAATTAAGGGAACATACATTTTTGCGGCGGTGTCTCCGTAATTAAGGGAAAGAATCATGTTTGTTAGTTATTTGCGATGACACTTACCTATACTAACGAGGTCGGTCAGGCTCTATGGAACACGTTTGATAAAGACTCTACCTGTCTGGGCGGGATCAAAGTCAGGCCCATTAATTTAGGTACACCTGCATATATACAGTGACAATAAAAGATTAGACATGCAAATTAAGTGTATGGTGAAGTCACATACACACAACACGTACTACTGATCGGCAGCATCCATTGAATAGGTAATAGGATCAATAAGAGAGAACATTTGCATTCGTACATCGAGTTAATTGAGAAAATGATAAATGGTGCTTCACTGTATTCTCGTTAATGGGGTTCTCCGTTACTCGTTCTTATGCTTGAACCCCATGATGCTGAAAGGCAGGGGGATACGGTAGAGGTGAGGGAGAACGAAAGAGGACGGCAGAGGATGAGGGCGAGAAAGTTGAGTATTATGTAACGATCAGGAGAGGTGAAACAGAGGAGCGAGGGAGGACGAAAAAGGGTCGTGGAGGAAGAGGAAGACAAACGTGAGGCTAGTGTGAGGAGAAGGGAAGGTGAAGCAGTGGTGTGGCAATGAGGATGGGGCAGGCAGGCGTGAGGGCGTGGAGAGGGCATGGGTCAGGATAAGGGAAGAGAGGTCATGGGTCAGGATGAGGGAAGAAGAGACAAAGGTAGGTGTGTGCAGAGACGGAAGAGGCAAAGACAGGCAGGGAAAAGGTGAGGGTAAAGAATTTGGAGAGAGAGAGAGAGAGAGAGAGAGAGAGAGAGAGAGAGAGAGAGAGAGAGAGAGAGAGAGAGAGAGAGAGAGAGAGAGAGAGAGAGAGAGAGAGAGAGAGAGAGAGAGAGAGAGAGAGAGAGAGAGAGAAAGGGGGGGGGGGTGCGTTACTGAGGTAAGTAGGAAGGAAAAGAGTAAGGACCGTGCAGGCATGTGTGTGTGTGTGTGTGTGTGTGTGTGTGTGTGTGTGTGTGTGTGTGTGTGTGTGTGTGTGTGTGTGTGTGTGTAATTCACCACGGCCTGATCACGTGTTGGACTCGTAATCGCCAGCAGGTACCCTCCTGACATGAGCAAGTGTTCTTTATCGTCGATCTATGGGTACTGGCAGGACCTCACACACCACACACCCCATCCCCCTTGCTTCAGGGGGGACACAGTAATCGATCCTAGTAAATGGAAAGAATCCGGTCTGAGCGGGCTCGAACCGCCGCCCAGTCAGACCGTGAAGCCTGGCAGAGCAGCGCTCTAACCAGTAGCGCCATGGAGTGTGTGTGTGTGTGTGTGTGTGTGTGTGTGTGTGTGTGTGTGTGTGTGTGTGTGTGTGTGTGTGTGTGTGTGTGCACGAACACGGCAGGATTACGTCTGGGTACAAGATCTACATGGACTTTGGGTCAATAAATTACTTTGTACTTGTACTTGGACTAGGACCCCGTGTACTCAAGGTTTAGCAAACACCTATGAGTAAAAGCACCGTGAACAAGCTTTGAACAGCACCCAGCATAAGCAGAAGTGAGGAAGGACAAGGGATCAGTAAAAATGTAGACCAGGAACTCTCAAGCACGGATACGCCTTCTTCCCTCAGGGGTACCAAACAGACATGTTAAGGGTACGGAAGGTGTGTCTCGGAAAACCTGTTTGATGCAGTAGTCTACCTCAAACACGTGATTGTAGCTACCAGGAAAGAGACGGCACAAAGGCTAACAGTAATTCTTTGTGCCTGCGATCTGATGTTGCTCTCTCAGACTGTAGATAACACACCACCACAGGCAAACTAACTTCTCTTTCTAGTTCACCCTTCTTGATTTTAAATTATAGGTTACAGAGAAGTGGATACACCAAAACACTACGCGGTGCATGGATGAGAAGTCTGAGAACACATTATATTTATAGACTAGTGCATGATTATTACGTTTTTAGATATCTCGTTATGATAAATCAGATGTACATTATCTAAATGGAGAGTACGGAGCATACTTTAACAGAAAAAAAAAATGTTCTTAGATTCTAATATATGTAGCTGAATTCATATACAAACAGCTCTCCCTCATCTATAGTTCCTCCTGCCTACGACTTAATGCGACGGAGATGACCACCAAGGCCTTGCGTGGCAATGGCGTATGCCCCCCAACGTTACTTTTACCTTACGACTTTCGCCTGCAATAGATCTAGACACCTCTCCGACCGATTTTAAATTTGAGTGTTCTTTGAACTTTCGCTTTTAGGAGCAGCGACATAGACTTTTTTCTGCATCTTTCTTTTGCCCTTGAGCTGCCTCCTTCCCCCCTTCCCCGAAAAAAAAAAAAAAAAAAGACGGATTCAAGTCTTGGGATGGTGTGGGGGCAGGGAAGGGCGAGTTGAGCATGGATCTAAGTTTAGGGGTGGAGTGGGGAGGAGGCACGGAAGGGCAGGGAAGGACGAGGTGCAGACACTCGACATGACCCTAAGCAATTACAGCGGCGGGAGGTATTGGTCACCCAGACAGGCGTGGTAATACCCGCCGCCGCCACCCACCTCGTGTGTGTGTGTGTGTGTGTGTGTGTGTGTGTGTGTAAAAGAGAGAAAGAAAGAAAGGAATGGAAAAAATAAGGAAATAAAAGGATGATGAAAATAGACGATGAAACAGAATAAAGAAATTACACACACACACACACACACACACACACACACACACACACACACACACACACACACACACACACACACACACACACACACACACACACACACACACACACACACACACACACACACACACGGCACACAGCACACGACAAGGGAAGAAACATTACGCCCACAATGCAAGGCAAGCAGACACACGATGAAAGCGAATGTGATAGAGAAAGACATACTGCGCTGTGTTTAGGCGGCAGCAGCGGACAGGCACAGTGCTGAGTGAGGACCAGTCGCGGTCGTCTGTCAGTGTATCAGACGTGGTCATCAGCACCCTAGCCCCGACTTGCCCCGACCCCTCGTGTCCAGGAACCGCATCGCACACGAGTCTGGGCCGTCCCGGGGGTGTGGTGTTGCTGGGGCAGGCAGTGGAGGCTCTGAAGCACTGCCCAGGCCTGACCACATTGGGTGCTGATATAAAAAAGGTCAAGAACCGCTGCCCTAGAGGTTAAGTATGCCTGTGTTTTTCACTCAGCCTGATTACCACTCAGAGGTTTTATTGCGCACGTTCATTATGGTCTGTGTTGGATGCAACCATGGCGAATGGGCAAATTAAATAATCCATTCCCTGTACAAGTACAACAAAAATCGGCGTCGACTAAGCCGCGACGGAGAAGTGTAGTGAGCCAGCGTGGGTCGGGCCGACAAAGGCGTTGACCAGCTGGACGGGGCAGCCATACAGAGCCAGTCGTTGAACTCTGGGCCGGTCCAAGCACTGGTCTGCTTCCGTAAACAACGTGCGTATCGCTGTTACCTCCCGCCGGCCTTCGCTTCAGACGCATTACAGTGCTAAGGAAGGCGACTCGCGTACGGCATGCAAGGACGACTGAGAATGATACACCATAATTATTTCACGCTGTCGCCCTCAACGAAGACATATTCCTTCATATGGGATTTGATCACAACACATCAATTAATTTAAAATAGAAATTCAAATGGAAATATGCAAATGCTCCTGAAACAATTATCTTCCGTTCAGGTCCAAGCCAGGAACACCCAAGATATATATGTCAAAGTCTCTCTTGCTTAATTAAATGCAGATTTTTATCTTACCTGAATATATTACCAAGCCTAATATTATTTTTCACAGGCAAAGGTATAACTGGAAACTTACCAATCGTAAATTAAAAAAATCATTGAACATTTTCTTTCTTCGCAGAATTCATACATATTCATGCACACATGCAGGCAATCTCTCTCTCTCTCTCTCTCTCTCTCTCTCTCTCTCTCTCTCTCTCTCTCTCTCTCTCTCTCTCTCACGCACGCACGCACGCACGCACACACACACACACACACACACACACACACACATATATACACACACACAAACACACATACTGAACTCCGTAATGCGATGGTTAGCGCGCTCTGCCCACAGTCGAGAGGTTTTGGGTTCGATTCCCTGGAATGGCGACGGATGGACTGTCCCCTAAAACTTGTGCCCCTTGTCCCCCCAACAGTAATGGGTAGCGGGTATCAGTCGAGGGTTGTATCCCGCCCAATCGAAGGGGATTTAACCATAGCGAGTAACCCAAGAGGAAACACCCAAGGCCTTCAAACCCGGGGCACTTGAACTTGTAGCTCTTTTCTTGGGAGATACACACAGGTTAATTACATGCAGACCAGCACCACCGCCACGTAACAATCTGTTCCAGACACTTTCTTTTTTCCTGTCTTTCGTTCGCACCGCCACTTCGCCAAGGTCACTTCGGGGACCAACATTCTTTCCCTGCAGCAGCTGTGAATGACTTCCTGACACTCTACTCGCGCCACTGTGACGGACAAATCAACCAACCTGAGATGCACAAACGCCACATTCCACAGGCACAGACAACACAGGTGATATAGATATCTCCAGATGATCACAAGTCTTGAATAATTAACTCAAGTACCCATTGCAACAAGAAGTGATACACATTTATTTACAAAATTAGTTGGACATCATCTCCGAGTGAAAAATGCCCACAATACGTATGATATCGAATGAGAACTGCCGTTAATCACTTGTTGCGCAAAGACGTGACTCTTATGGATGAATGTGTCCGTTGGAAAAGAAAGGAGGAAGAGAAAAAGAGGGGAAGATTAAATATCGCAGGAGACAATTGTAATGAAACCGTTTGAGAAAGAGAGGATAAAAGAAAGGAAGACAAAGGAAGAGACGGAGAAAGTATGACTCTTTTGCTGACATTATACAGACGCGTGACACATCGAAGAAAGAACTGACGACACACACACACACACACACACACACACACACACACACACACACACACACACACACACACACACACACACACACACACACAAACAACAAGCGAATCTGGAAACAAAGGCCCGGAAGATTATCCCGACGGAGCTAATACTCTGAAGGTGACTCCACGGAAAAAAAAAAAAAGGAAATCATATACCAGAGCTCCGGAAAACAATGAACCCAAAGAGCGGTAGAGAAGCCGGGCGGCGAGAAAATTAGTACCGCAGCTTCACTATGAGGGAGATAATATTTTGGAGGTGACCCGAAAAAAAGAAAGAAAAAAGAAAGTTACTCTCTAAACTCCGAAGAGCGAAAATGCAGCATCACGAGAAAGGGCGAGCAGGCAGGAATAGGCTCAAGAAGAAGCGTGATGCCCGTATATCAAGGATGCTAACCTGTTCTTGATTTACACCGTCTGGCCCTTTGACCCTCGTAAGCCTCTCAAGGGGAAGAGAAAATGATGCCAGCCCAAGAGAGTCCCAGGCGCCGCTCGCATAGCCATACCTGGAGAGCCCACAGACCAAGGCGCCGGTGCTGTCCTCAGAGGAAAGAAAAGAAGGAGAGAGAAGAAAGCGTCGGCACGATAAACCATTAGAGTGAAATGAGAAGGTAGACTAATGGAAAAGCAGGATTACTGTGAGGAGATAGAAGGTTTGGGAAGTAAATGTGTAGTTAGATCAGTGTAAGAGTTAGCAATAGAGATTGGGGCATTATTTTTTTTTTGTGTGTGTGTGAGAGAGAGAGAGAGATTTACATAGATTTACATAGAAAATCAGACCATACAGACCCCATGGTCCAGACTTGGTGGTCTGTCCTTAAACCTAAGTGATTTTACATTAATCAGAAGACTCCAAAACGTTGCATTTCTACTCTAGTTAATATTACGTTGAAGGAAGTGACGGTCGAGCTTATTTTTGAAGGAATCAATCGTGTTGCACTGGACCACTGATGGTGGAAGCTTATTCCATTCTCGCACTACAACGTTGGTGAAGAAAAATTTGGTGCAGTCTGAATTTACTTGTCTACATCTGAGTTTTACGCCATTGTTCCTCGTGCGCAAAGTGTCATCGATCAGAAACAATGTTGATCTGTCTTTATTCGTGAAACCATTAAGTATTTTAAAACATTCGATCAGTTTTCCTCGGAGGCGACGTTTCTCAAGAGAGAACATGTTAAGGGTAGAAAGCTTTTCTTCGTAGGATTTGTTGCGCAAGGAAGGGATCATTTTCGTTGCCCGACGCTGAACACCTTCTAATTTAGCTATATCCTTTGCATGGTGGGGAGACCAAAACTGTACCGCATATTCCAAGTGGGGTCTGACTAAACTGTTGTAGAGCGGGAGTATTACATCTTTATTCTTGAATAAAAAGTTTCTTTTAATGAAGCCCAACATTCTGTTCGCTTTATTTGCTGCATCGATGCATTGCTGTGAGAATTTGAGGTTTGACGCGATTTTGACCCCCAAGTCCTTGACGCATTGAACGCTTTTGAGTTTAACGCCGCGCATTTCGTAATCGAACTTCTTATTCGTCGTTCCAACTTGAAGGACCTGGTACTTGTCTACGTTAAAGGGCATCTCCCATCTATCCGACCAAGCTGAAATTTTGTGCAAATCCTCTTGGAGGCTTTGCCTGTCTTCGTCAGTGAGAACCGAGTTACCAATCTTTGTGTCGTCTGCAAATTTACTGATGCGGTTATTGAGTCCAACATCCACGTCGTTGATGTAAATAATGAAGAGCACTGGGCCAAGAACCGAGCCCTGAGGGACGCCACTAGTGACCGGCGCCCACTCTGAGTTAAATCCGTCAATCACTACTCTTTGTTGTCTGTTGCTCAACCAATTCGCGATCCATTGGTTTACTTGACCGTCAATACCTATTTGCTTTAATTTGTAAAGTAATTTATCATGCGGGACTTTATCAAACGCTTTCTGGAAATCAAGATAGACTACGTCCAGTGATTTGGGTAGACATAAACAGAGAGAAAAGGAAAATAAAGACACACAGAGAGAGGAAAAAGGAGCTAAAACAACAGGAAACCCAAACTACAAAAAACAAACAATCTCTCTCTCTCTCTCTCTCTCTCTCTCTCTCTCTCTCTCTCTCTCTCTCTCTCTCTCTCTCTCTCTCTCTCTCTCTCTCTCTCTCTCTCTCTCTCTCTCTCTCTCTCTCGTTCCTTGCTATGATATATTTCTATTTTTTTCTCTTTCTCTCCTTTCCTCCCTTTCCTCCTTTCTCTCTCTATTCCTGTGCCTTTTTTTTCTTATTCTGTTTCATCGTTTTCCTCCTTCCTTCCTTTCTTATTTCCTTCCTTGCAACGTTTTTCCTCTCGTATATACTCTCTCTCTCTCTCTCTCTCTCTCTCTCTCTCTCTCTCTCTCTCTCTCTCTCTCTCTCTCTCTCTCTCTCTCTCTCTCTCATAGACCATAAAGATGTCACCTCGGCCGGACAAAAACTGGTCGGCGGATCGAGTGGCAAGAACCTGACATTGAGAACGAAAGAGACACACACAGACAGACAGACAGACAGACCAGCCCTCTCGTCCAGTCCTCGGCCCTTCCATGCAATTGCTCCCATCTGTATGATCCCTGAGACCCGACCTGTCCCGCCCAGCTCATAATGGCATAGCTCATAATTTACTTTATCTGTCATCTCTATCGCCCCACGCGCCACCTGTCTAGATCTCATGAATCATAAAGCTGGCGATAGTGGCGGAACGTGTTAAGAATCGTCTGTCATGATCCACCTGTGTGTTTGTTATTGCTTTCTTATGTCAGCCTGTCGGTAATGGGTGGAATGTGGTATTGTTGTCCTCTAAGAAGTTTCGACCACCTTATGAACGATGCTAGAGAATGAGCGAATACTAGAGAGAAGATCCACTACTGTTAATCGTAAGTGGGTCATGTTTTAGCCCGTTTCCATAGTCGATAATGGGTCGAATGTGGTAATGTGGTATTGTTGTCCTCTAAGAAGTTTCGACCACCTTATGAACGATGCTAGAGAATGAGCGAATACTAGAGAGAAGATTCACTGTTGTTAGTCGTAAGTGGGTCATGTTTTAGCCCGTTTCCATAGTCTATAATGGGTGGAATGTGGTATTGTTGTCCTCTAAGAAGTTTCGACCACCTTATGAACGATGCTAGAGAATGAACGAATACTAGAGACGCTCATGCACTGCTGCTAATCGTAAGAGGGTCATGCTTTCGACCGTTCCCATTGCTTTATGTCCCGGGAGTGGCTTGATTTCTTGGCTAATTGTATCTAATGGGAAAGTGGGATGCTTCTTGAGGATGCGGGGTGGGACCATGTTTTTAAGTCCCATTTTTCTTATGTGTGTGTGCCCTGAGGTTTATTTACTCATATTCGATTCAGGTTTTTCATCATTGAGAGGTGAGACAGTGGTTCAAGATGCCATTCTCTTTTGTGTGTGTGCATGCTCTGAGACTTATCGTTTTCTATTCGATTCACATGTGCAACTCAGCCTTTGCTTCGTTACCAGCGGCTATCGTATTACAGTTACAAGTTTACAGCCTCCAATAAATGCGAGTCCATTATACTCCAGCTGTAAACTTGATCCCTAAATAAACAATGCTCTTTTTTTGCAACCATTGTTAGATATAGAGACAAATGGTTCGTATACATAAACATAAGTACACCAAGGCGCCCAGAGAAGAGGGTCGCTTGGTTCAGTGACTTGAAGCAATAATGAAAAGGAAGATAAAGAAATTGAGAAGGGAAGAGGCGGGGAAAAAAGAGGGAGGAGGGAGAGAGAGGAGCAACAAGGAAAAGCAAAATAGAGGAACGGAAAATAAGAGGAAGGAAAGGGAAGACCAAAAAAGAGGAATTGAAAAGAAAGAGGAAAAAGGAAGAGGAAAGGATAAGAAAGGGAAAGAAGAAAGAGAGGAAAGGATAAGAAAGGGGAAGAAGGAAGAGGAAAGGATAAGAAAGCGGAAGAAGGAAGAAAAGAAAGGATAAGAAAGGGGAAGAAGGAAGAAAAGAAAGGACAAGAGAGGGGAAAACTGGAGGGGAAAGGACAAGAAAGGGGGAGAAGGAAGAGATTAAAGGAGATGAAGAGGGGAAGAAGAAATAAATGGAAGGGTAAGAAAAGGTAAGACGGAAGGGAGGAAGGGACAAGGAAGGGGAAGAAGGAAGAGAGGAATGGAGAAGAGGCAGGAGAAAAAGGAAGAAAGGGGAGAGGAGCAGCCACAAGCAGCATCCCGCGGCCGCCGTCTGCTTCGCCCAACATGGCCGGCCACGCTGCGAGCATTGACTGGCCCCCATCTTGTGTTGGTGTAAGGAGGGTCCCGTTCCTTTTCCCTCACGCTTCCCTGATTCTGTGTGCATCAAGCTGGGTGTGTGCGGGAGGCCTCCTTTCCGGGCCAGCACTCACACACGACACACCTGACTCACAACCTCGCATCCCGGCTCACTGCAGATTGTTGTGGTAAAGCTCCCCACATCACCTCACCCCTCCTCCCTCCCTGAAGAGTCTGCTCACAAAAACATCCGTCACGTCTTGTCCTGCTTTGTACGCGATCAATGCAATGGCGTGTGAGTGGGCAGGTTACACACGCCTGCCTCAACAACAATGATCTTTCTTCTCTCGCTGCGGTGTTCAAGAGGAGCAAGAAAAATCTGTAATCCTGACGAGCAGCTTCAGACTCCCTTGTTGCCCGCTGCTGCTTGCTGATACACACGCCTCTTAGATCAATAAAAACGTAAACATGTCAGCACTTGGGCTTTGATCTGTCGCATCCTCGTTTCCACTTGTGTAATTTGATAATATACTGATTTTGTCTGTGGGATGTCCTCCAGACGCCGGCAGGGGTGGCCTGGGCTGGGCGCCTCGCTGCCTCGGCGGAGAGTGGGCTCCGTGTTGCCGGTCATGTTGCTGGAGTGTCGGACAGAATTTTTACTCTTATACCTTCAAGAAAATATGTGGTTGGGGTGAATGTGCTCTGCCGAGAATTTGGGCTTTTTGTTATCCTTTTCTTGCTCCTGGGATGTGTTTTGACTGAAAAATTGAGCTACTGAAAGGAATAACAGAGCGTGAAAAAGTTTACCGCGGGACTGACACCTTCCTGCCGCATAGTTTTTTTTTTCCACTTTATTTTGGAACCAGTCGTCCGTGTCCGGTGAGAGAGAGAGAGAGAGAGAGAGAGAGAGAGAGAGAGAGAGAGAGAGAGAATGCTAAAATAAGAATTGAAAGAACATCTAAGATCTGAAAAAGGTCAAACTTATAACTAACGTGTCCGCAGTTTTTGCATAGGTTGCTAAATATGCAGATGACTACAATAGGATATAATCTATTGTCAGTCTAGACTAAACCCCGAACAGTTAAAGCTTAGCCTCTTCTACACTGTGTTGCTCCAGTACCAGGTAACAATAGACTACTGGATCATCACTCTTTTACAAATAATCGAAAATATCAGACAGAAAAAAATGAGACGGCAGGAGACATATAGCTGCTAGTAGTGTGTTATTATTAGTAGTAGATTAGTGGGGTTAATTGCAGGTTAGAATTAGGTTTGGAAATCAGTAGTGACGTTAATGCAAGATCACGCTTAAGATATAACTGAGCCATTGTAAGCAAAATCTAGAGCCCACTGCCCTAGACGACCGTAAGCTTCGTCGGGATTGGTAAGCTATGATAAGCACTACATAGGCTACTGTATTCATGTCACCGACTCGTCACAAATATTTATCGTGTATCCATAAACTATTTCGCATTACATCTGCTTGTAACGTTAGGAGTTGCAAGTTCGAACACCACACGCGATACACAATTTTTTTTTTATCATTACTTACTTTGCATGTAAAAATAACGTTTGAAGTTTAAAGTCAGAACATCACACACGACAAACGATTTTATTATCATTTACTCTGCATGTAGTTAAGTGGTCTAGACGCAAAGAATAAAAATAGTACTGACATCACACGCGCCTCCTCGGGGTTGGCGTGCAAGTTGAAGTCGGGAACACACACTGAGATATTTTACTTCATGATCCTGTGCATCCTCGCGCCAGGGTTGTATATAACTCAAGAGTGCACGTTTACGAGTCTGTGAACCGGTCAATGTTTTTTTTTTTTTTTTTTTTTTTTGGGGGGGGGGGGTAAGTGCTTGTATGTGAGTGGGGGGGGGGGGGGAGGATTGTGAGTGTGTGCGTGTGTGTGTGTGTGTGTGCGTGTTGAGGGGAGAGGGAGTTGGGTGACGTGACTTGTGTCTATATGTGTGTGGGGGGATTATGTGTGTGTGTGTGGGGGGGGTTGTTTCTGTTTGTTTGTTTGTTTGATGTGGGTATGTACACGCGAGGTTACGGGGACTATTAATTTACCCTTTTTTGTATAGTACACTAAGTAGAGGAAGCAACTCAAGGGGAAAAATGAATAAAAACACAAAATTAAACCCACTACAGACTCCCTCGTTGCCCGCTGCTGTTTGCTGATCCACACGCCTTGAAATTAATGAAAACGTAAACATGTCAGCACTCAGAGGAACAACACGTCAAGTCAGCAGAGGAACAGCACGAACCCTTAAGTAACATAAACAAATACGTGTTTAGAAGTCCGTAAACCGTCCAGTGTGTGTGTGTGTGTGTAGGGGGGGGGGGAGTGTGTGTGTGTGTGTGTGTGTGTGTGTGTGTGTGTGTGTGTGTGTGTGTGTGTGTGTGTGTGTACGGGCGCGCTTCCGGTGTCTATTAAATACAACCTACACAGAACCCCCCAAAATCCTTTAGTAGTATGATAAACAAGTAGGACTCTTTCTACCACTTAACTTCAACGGCACAGGAAATCACACGCGAAAAATCAAGCCCGTGGGAAGCCATGCGAAAAATTGTTGATAATTACAAACAAGTGACCCAACATCGAGGAGGCTGCCGACCTGGACTTCCCAAGACCCACCTGAAGGAGCGCTAGACTAGACCTCGAATCGACTTGACCAGACTTCGACCTCGGCTAGTCCTGGGTCCTTATCGGAGCTACCACACCCACATTTGATAAGGCTTTCGTAAAGGTTGTGAGTATTTTCATGGTATAGTTTTATGAGCCTAGTGACAGTTTGACAAGGTTTCTGCACCATGAATGAAAAACACTTATAAGAACCCGACTAATCTCCGTTGTGTCCTTTGGGATGTTTGTTGTGAGAGTCGAAAGCGTCTGAGAATACGGCTCTGGACTCTGGTATCGCTGCAAATAACGGGGCAACTTTCAAAGACTGACCTCACGTAGCCGACTGGTTTGTTTTTCTGCTGCATGTAATTACGCTAACGTCCGATTCAGCGGTGGCTTACTAAAAATATCAAAGAACAATTACCAAATGAGCCACTCAAGTGTCCTTCAGTCATGAGAATTGTAAAACTACTTCAAGAAATCGCCTTTTTTTTAATACTGAAGAGAAAACTCGAAGAACGATACAAAATTCCCTTGCTGAATATTTACCGTTACAAGGAATAAGTTATCGTGGTATGACGTTATATTCCTTTATGTTTGTTTGAGGGAAATACTTCATTCTTTTTTCTTACTACCAGGAAATGCTTGTGCCCAATACCAAACACTAAACATGCAAATGGCCTCCGTAATGGTATAGGAAGTCTGAGCGCTGCCAGACGTCTTGACACCATAATTATGTAACGCAGGCGGACAGGAGAAAGCAGAGTGAGCATACGAGTATCAGCATTCCTTCCTCGTTCACACTAAAGTTTATTGTCTTCCTGGTAACGGAACACCTGACCTACAACTGTCCCGGGAATTATTTAGTGATCATCATTAGCGAGTATTAGACGTATGATATATCCTAGGTACAATTAAACTTTGCTAATTGAAGGAGTGTACGCTGCAACTGATTAAGTGAAGTAGGATATCATTTAATCATTGTTTGAGAAGCACCAACGTAAGCCAACAAAGGAAACGAAATATACAGTCAGTCGTATTTTGATTTTTTTTTCTCTCTCTCCTAACTTCTCTTTTCCGTTCCTCTCCCCTTTCTTGTTTCTCCTTTCTCTCTTCTTTCTCTTTCATATCTCGCCTCTTTTCCTTTTATATTTCTTTATCGATCTCTTCATCTTCAGTTCTTCACAACGACAGTATAAATATTCAACCTTCCCGCTGCCGCCGTGAAAAGCGCCGACCAGCGAGGGACAAACACAGGAAAACACACGAGAAACACAACTTTAGCCTGGGAAAGAGGGACGACTAACCAGTGTGATTCCTCGTCTGTATTCAAGCACCGTGTTCAGACTGACTCGTAGTGATGGTAAAGGTATGGGGGAATCAAGCCAGTGGTCCATACGTCAGGTTCAGTCTAGTCCCGCAAGCCCTGAGTCACGCAGGAAATGCTGCGTCGCGTCGGGGAACTACACGAACGAAGGGCTTATTTATTGCCCCCCGACGGACGCAGGCACGTGGTGGTGGTCTCTGGGTCGCAGGCTAGACTCATAAAAACTACATAGCAACCTAAATTTCAAATGCCTAATAAAGTCGAATACATTCTTTGATTTAGTAACCTTAGTTCAATTGATTTGTTTCACTGCCGTCGTCATTTGTTCATTGCATCTACTTAACCTGCAGGCCGGGTCGCGGCGGGGAGCTCAGTGGTGCCCGGCCGGCTCTTTCACGTGGGGTTAGTGTTCAGCCGTGACCCGCGGGCTCGCCGGCCACGGTGCTTGGCACTGATATTTATTATCGCCTGTACCGGGAACTTGATTTTTAATGAGGAATATTTTCTGGACGCTGTTTGCCTTCCTCCCCTCCTTCTTTCTTTCCAACAACGGTAATTATTCTTTATTTCTTTCTTCTTTTATTTTGTGGCACAAATCAAACACACACACACACACACACACACACACACACACACACACACACACACACACACACACACACACACACACACACTTCAGATATTAATCAATTCAGAGTCCTGGACAAACACATAATACGATTCTGAGACTGTAGTAGTAACAGTAGGAGGAGGAGGAGTAGCAGTATATTAAAAAAAATGAGTTCGTTCTAGAAAAGGCCAACTGACCTCTATTTTTAGTCTTAATGGCAGACGCATAAATGCTGCCGCGACGAGGAAGGCAGATACTTGCCGAGCGAGACTAACTAACTCCCTCGCTGGACGCTTCAAGCTGAGGGTGTACTGAGAACGAACATTGCATATATTAAGAAAACATGCCAATACAACTCCTCGTACAAGGTGAAGGCGGTGATTATTCCAGACATAGACGCGGCACACAGTAATTGTATGCATGCTAGTCATTCTTCGGCAACTGGAATTCTCGTTGCAATTATGAATCACCTTCAATAAAACTTTCAGACATTACTAACATGATCCTCGTGTGTTACCGAAGGTGTGATTCTCAGGACTTAAAGTTCATCCAAGACCACCTAGGTCCACCCACGAGCAGGATACCCAACAAAGAGGGACCAGCGAGTCGTGAGGCCAAGGGGACTGCCAGCAATAATAGGTAAGTAAACTTCTTACACCACACACAAAGGATACTAAAAAATCATGACAATAAAAAGGCGACGGGAAAGAACCAGCCTCGTAAAGGTAAAGTAAGGTCATGAAGCAGCCTTGGCCAGGTAAAGAACGTGGCACCCCGGCAAGACCGTCTCTTTCTGAGGTAAGTGAACAGCTGCAGAAGGGTAACAAACAGTTTCTTAACCCTGCAACATCTTCTGTTAAGACAAAGACAGTTGTGACAGAATTGACGGAGGGAGCACAGAGGTGAGTGCCCCAAGGAAGCCTGATATGGAAGTGATGCAAGAGGACGGGGACAAAAGAACAAGGCTAATAAGGAGAGCCCGAGAAGAAGTGAAGGGATGGGACTCAAGGCTGCAGATGCGCCTGGCTGTACCCTTCCAGCGTCCCCGTAGCCTTGGCAGTAAAGTATTACTATGCAGACCACCGTCCATCTTAATTAATCCTCCTCTTCAAAGTGGACATCAGGGACATGATGGGCATGAATGAGTGTGGTGTTTGTGGCTGGGACATTCAGAAGCATTTCCTGTCCTGCGCCCCACCCTGATGACACGTAGGTATACATAGGGAGTCGCGGTATTTCTTTGTAGTCATCATAATCACGTGGGTGTATCCGGCTAGTACAACACAGCCTGTGAGTACCAGTAAAGTTCAAGTGGTTACGGATGTCAAATAAAAGAAAACATCCTTTTACAAAAAAATAACGTATATCATATATCTAAATAATTCAATATCGATTTTGTTGGAATGACGCGCCAACCGACGACAAAACTGGCAGCCGTGTCACCCCAGAGAGTTCACTGCACCTTGATACCTCTGACCGCCGCAAAGACAAGGAAGTTAATATCCTCGCACCGTGCCGCGGGGCTTGTTGTGATATACAGGTGCAGAGTATAATCTTATCAGCCTTTGGGGCACGTATGATATTCACTTGACTTTCCCTCTCACGGAAAGTAGCGGCGCGGCTGTTATCATGGCGTCAACCCGGACGTCCCCTCTTCCACACCCTTGCCAGGTAGGAAAAGTCCTTCCCGCAGGGCAGTGATGCCGCGGGTGACCTTTGAGGCGGCGTGCCGCGAGGGGGAGGAAGAGGGGCGTCCCGGACGAACGTTGAGACACACTTGCGGAGCGTGCAGGCTCCCCGCATACAAACGCAAACGTGCGAACACAGCCTCCCCCTCCTCCACCCCCCCCCCCACACACGAGAACAATGGCGACAATATTAAAAGGGATAAACAGGTGGACTGAGTAAATACTTAGACATTTACTCACTTAATCACCTTTTGTATGCTCATACCTCCTATTCTCCCTTTACCATTCCTTTGAAAATAAAATGAACTAACTACATAAAATATGTCTTATACAATTCGTCTTCCCGAACCCGCGGCATCACCTCAAGGAACAACTTTACCCAAATTCTCACGTTCTCAAAACACCTCGCTCCTCACCCTGCCTCCGCCCTACCCTGGTTAATGACCCTCACTGGCCTGCAAAAGTGGCCATCAAAATCATCTTAAAGTGGCTCCGTGCACGTCGGCGTCCTGCACATCGCATTTCTCAAGGGGCGGTGTAAGAAAAAATATCCGAAAAATTACTGAAGGCAAACTACGCGAAAAACACAGTAAAGGAGGCAGCTCAAAGGCAAAAATATACATAAAAAAAGCCCGTTAATAAAAAAAATGCTAATAAACACAAAAAGCCGGCAAAAAAAAACTATAAAAAACAAAAAGCCCGCTTATAAAAACAAAAAAGCCACTAAAAAAAAAAAAAAACCGCAATAAGAAACACTGTCCTCTAAACTCCATTAACTACAACTTTTCTTAACACAGATCGACATCGAGAAACGCCACTCCGTGTGATTTACGCGTTATACATGCAGTGATACGACTCAATCCTGCGGTGAGCACATACGTCTACGCCTTCAACAGTGATCGATATGGAAATGAGAAACGGTGCACGTCTTTCCCATTTCTCATTTAGGCAAGGATCAAGTAGTGAACAGAGACGTACGCAGCTTAGCCTCTCCTGTACTTCCGCCCTTCCTCCCGTCCTTTCTTTTCCTGCTTTCTTAACACCCATGAAATACTGCACGTCTTTCCCATTTCTCATTAGTGCATGCATCAATAGCTAATAAAAAAATACATCAAGAGAGGAGTCACGGAGCTTATTCTCCCTACACTTGCGCCATTAATTCCGTCCTTTCTTTTCCTGCCTTCTTAACAACCATGAAATACTGCACGTCTTCCCCATTGCCCATTAGTGCATGCATCAAATAGTAAATAGACATACATCAGAAAGGGATCCACGGAGCTTCCCTATCCTCTCCTATACTTCCGCCATCCCTCCCTCAATCCTACTTCTGATTCCTTAACAGCTATGAAACACTGTACGTCTTCCACATTGCTCATTACTGCATGCTTCAAATAGTAAACAAAAGGGCTCATACTCTCTTTAACTACCTGCCACTCTTCTTTCCTTTCTCCCTCCCTCCCTATCTCTGCTTCCTTGATTATAAAATACTGAACGTTTTCCACATTGCTCATTACTACATGCATCAAATCGTAAGCAAAGGGGCTCATACTCTCCTTAACTACCTGTCACTCTTCTTTCCTTTCTCCCTCCCTCCCTATCTCTGCTTCCTTGATTATAAAATACTGTACGTTTTCCACATTGCTCATTACTGCATGCATGAAATAATAAACAAAGGGAATAATCCTCTCCTTCACTACCTTCCACATTTCTCTCCTGTCTCCCCTCCTTCCTTCCTTCCTGTGTCTCCTTCGTTAACATCCTCGTCACTCCCAGAACCCCTGCCAGAATCCGTGCCCTGGCTCTTCTCACCCCCTGCCGATCCCTCTTAATAAATCTTGCCCTGGTTCAACGCTTATGGCACCCGTACCTCCATAGCCGGTCTGCTCCACGCCATGCCCACTCGAGTCTCATTGATGGATGGCGTATTGTATTTCAAGAGATGATTATGCATGTGTAAGGCCTTTGTGTGGGTGTGTGGGTGTGGGTGTGGGTGTGGGTGGGTGAAGACCTGGTTGGGGAGGGAAGGGTTGAGGGGGTAAGGGTTGTACTCGTATACTAATAACTTCCTGGAGACGTCTTTAGCAGCTAGGTCAGGTCTGAGCGTCCTTGGTAACCCCTTCATGACTGCGAGGACGTAATGAGTCTTTGTCCGTCTCGCTGTGCCACATATTCCGGGGTTAGAGACACACCGAGGACTACACGAGAATTTGAAAGAAACAACAATTTGCTGCTCCTACAAAGAAAACAAAAGAGGTGCCAAAACACGTTATATATAGGATCGGAAGTGTCCTGATTCTCCCCTCTTGAAAGTTTAAGCCGAAGGACGAAGGAAATGCAGTAGGAGGAAGGCTTTTCTTTGTCTATCGCTGTTATTACGAGTGTCTGTCTATTGTTATTGCATATCTGTCTGTCTGTTTGATATCTTATTTTCGTACATGTGTGTCTGTCTATTGTTTTGCTTGTTTGTCTGTCTGTCTGTTTGATTTTTTGTACTTATGCGTGTGTTTATCAGTCTTTCTGTTTATTATTTGCTTGCCTGTCTGTTTCATTTCTTATTTTTGTACTTCTGTTTGTCGGTCTTTCTATTGTTTTTGCTTGCTTGTCTGTCTGTGTCTGATTTCTTATATTTATACGAGTGTTAATCAGTCTTTCCGTGTCTTGTTTCTGCCTGTCTGTCTGTCTATTTGATTTATTTTTGTATGTCTATTTGTCTGTCTTTCTGTCAATATATTTTGCCTGTCTGCACGTCTTATTTTTTTTGTAGGTATTGTCTATTGTTTTTACCTGTTTGCCTGTTTGATTTATTTTTGTACGTCTGTTTTTCTGTCTTTCTGTCTACCTTTCCTATGTACAGGTAGTCAACGGAAGCCCCAGACACGCCCAACACGTCCCCGATGCATTTGTAAGCCTCACGAGACTCTCTGTCATGGCTAGATAAATATAGAGTGGCGTCATTTTCGGGGGCGGGCGGGTGACTGGGTGGGCGAATGCCGGGGGGGAGGGAGAGTATGTAGTATCTGTGGGGGGAGGGGGAGAGCTGAGATTACACATCCCTTCCGTACCTACCACCTGCCGGATGTTAAATGTGTGCCCCTGTTGCGATGCTGTCCTTGTCGTGTGAATCTGAATCCTGATATATGCTAAGGAACAGAAGGGAATAATGGTTAACTGATAAAACACAAAGTAATTTTCCATAATATGTGCAAATAACGGCTTCGACAGAGTATTATTGCCCTCATAAACCGATCCCATGTCATCCGCACAGACATCCGCCTCTAATGGTGTCCGTCCGCCATGATCTAACGCAAGTTGACCTCATGTCCCTGACCTTCATTGACCTTCCAGAGCACTAAAATGTCCCCCTCGGGCAGTCTAGCCTCGGGTGTGTCTGGAAAGGATGACAAGATGGAAGGAGAGAGGGAAGGGGAGAGGAGGGAAGGAGGGACCCGGGATAAGATGAGATAAATGCTCTTTAGTGGTTGGAATACTCCTCTCGTGCATTGTCACTGCTGCAGCACGGCGATGAGATTCAGGCTCACCTCAGGACAGCGGCGTTTAAGCTTAGGAACGGAAGATTCAGCGGTAGATACGCGGGCAACACTAGATTTTGTGCAGTTTACCAACAGATAAAAACATAAATAAATGCAGATGGATAGATAGATAGATAGATAGATGGAGAGAGAGAGAGAGAGAGAGAGTGTGTGTCTGTGTGTGTGTGTGTGTGTGTGTGTGTGTGTGTGTGTGTGTCTGTGTGTGTGTGTGTGTGTGTAAGAAAGCCCATGCATACGTTCGCACATCACGCAATAATAGAATTACCTTTCATCTATTAACTAATTTTGCATCAGATTCAAGTCGCATACAAAAAAAGGCTATGCAAGAAAAGGCAAGGAAGACTCTCAGTGCATGTTGTCGTCTCGGCCACACCGGTGACGTAAAATATCGACAATTAGTGTCTCCCGTACAGCCCCCGGTCCTGTCCTGCGCTCTTCTTGTAGAGAGAAGCCAAAGTCACCCTTGCGGAGACCTGACTTAGGGATCTTTTTTTAAACGTTGCAACACGCCCTCCTCACATCTAAACAACTTAAGCGTTTAACGGAACCAGCCCTATAATTGTGTGATATCTGATCCCCGGCGGAATCTGGGTGCAGCGAAGTACAATGTAGGCGGGCGGCGGTCCAGGCGTGTGGCGGCGCCGGTGCTGAGGCTCTCCAGGAACTTCTAAGCAGGGTTCTGATATTGATGCATATTTTGAGTCCCCCATCATGCCCCTTTATACCCCCCCACCCCCTCCTGCTGCAACCTTCCTGAACGACACATCAGCGCGACACCTTCATCAAGGGGGAACATTCTTGCCCCGGCTGTTGCATCGGGCTAAGTGGGTCAGAGGCCGCCAAGAGGTGGGGGTGCAAGCTAGGGCAATGAACTTTTTCTAAATATACTCTCTTTAGGAATGAACTTGGTAGTGACCCATCATTTCGCTGAATACAACGCTTAGTCACAGTGACTCTCAGGAGTTAAACATTTTGGTGAACATCCCCATGAGGTCGGGCGTTTATGGTTACCGAGAAAGTGTTCAGCGGTTCTCAAACTCTTTACGGTCTTTACCCCTTTTTTATATAGCTTTCTAATCAATGATCCCCTACACAGCAGTATTAATAAATATCAACTTTTTTTTTGTCTGATACACTAATCATGGAATCAAACAATTAATACACATTCCGGGGGTTGACAATGAACATAACAAACACTTGATTTTTTACGAAACATCTCACAAAAATAAATTGCAGAACTTACTTGCATTTTGTTGACGAATGGAGCCGCTGGCATCACGACGCTGTCTCTTTACCTTTGGCTGAAGCCGACTGAAGGATGAACGATCTTGGCCAGCATATTCAACGCTTGGATTCCAGGTGTAATTTAACCTCACATCTGAACCACTTTGGCCCTCTAAGTGAGTCTGACGGGAGTATTTTGTAACAAACACAATACCTTTCTCGGTTGCGTTTCTTGTTAGAAGCCATCACTTGTTAATCGGGCCTGCAATGCAAAAAGAGAAGCTACTCAAAATATGTACAACTGTACCCTTTGTTCACCCACCGAACCATCGACAACAACCAATGGCACAGCGCGAAGCTAAGCAAGTATTTATCATAAAGTTATATATAACCAAACCAAATCTAACCTAACCTGATCTGACCTGACCTACCTATATCTAACCTACATGAGCCATTTCCCAGTATGTCACTCTTCCCGGTCATGTTATAATCTCTCCTATATTCCGCAAGGTGCTCTGAGATGGTTTGGACATGTGATGATAAAAAGTGAGGATGACTTTGTCCATGCACCGGTGTTTGAAGGCAGGGCTGAGGGAGAGGGTGTCAATGAAACGATTCATTAGTGGACGAGTATTGGAGTTGGTAGGCGAGGGAAGAGACTCATATGCCGAGGCCACCCCCTCGATGTTCACTCTGCTATCCCTGTTTTCTTTCTCCGATAATAAAGAAAACTTTGTTCACTGGCAGACTATTACAATTTAATATGTAACTATAACTAGAGACGCACGAATTTAGTGGTGGGAATGCGAGGAAGGAGGGGGGGGGGGGGGCTCATTAATTAGTGTCTCTCCTCAAGTGTACCTCATAATGAACGACGGAATTATCTTTTTTTTCTTATTATGGGGAGGGGGGGAGGACGTCTGTATTTACTGAAGGCTTACCATTATATTATGATGAAAAAATCTGTATAACCCAACATAGTGATCTCACACACACACACACACACACACACACACACACACACACACACACACACACACACTTAAGAGCAGTGAGAAGCAGGTTTTTTTTCACATTTGTTTCCTTTTTTTATGCCCTTGAACTGACTCCTCTGCTGTAAAAAATAAATAAATAAATGACCATTCAGTGTATTAATTCATCAACACTCTCACTACCAACCAATTCAACCAAAAAAAGCATCCCTATCTATTCTTATCCACCTCTCTATCGGCCAAGTCTCCATCTATCCACCAGTCAACCCACCAACCCTCCTCTAATTCACATATAAATTGATCAAACCTTTCCAATCCACCAGCCCCTCCATCAACCCTTTTCTAATCCACCAACTGATCCCAAAAGCCTTCCTATCTACTAGTCCACTCACCAATCCATCCCCAATTCAACAGTCCCTTCACCAATCCTTCTCTCCACTAGCTCATCCACCAACTCTCCCCAAATCCAGTGATCCTCCTCCTGTCCACTACTCCTTCCACCAACCCTATTTCTATTCACCATTCCATTAATCCAGCCGCCTTTCATCTACAATTCCATATATAAAGCTTTAATTTCTCCACCTTATCCACCAGTTTATCCTCCAACACTTCCCTATCAACCAATCTATATAGCAAATGTTCCCCTTTCACCAGCCCCTCTATCTAGAAGTCCATTGACAAAGCTTACCCCTTGCCTGTATATACTAGTTTCCCAACCAACTCAACTCAAATCCATCATTCCCATTCCTTCCACCAAGGGTACAAATATTCACCAGTCTATCAAATAACCTCATATGTAACAGTCCATCTATCAAGCCTCCCTCAACCCACCAGTGACTTTACCACACCCTTCCCCCTTATACAAGTCCACCCAGGAAGGCTCACCACGACACACAGTTTAATTTGATTGTGACAGGAAGGAATGCAATGTAAAGGAACTGGTAACTATTTATAACGTCACCCATCTTACAAAGGTGTGCAAAACAATTATTTATTTCTGGTTAGTATTGATGTGTTATAAATTAATCTGCCAAATATTCCCAAGTTCTTTAGTTTCCCAAATTTTCCTTCCCCCCCAAAAAAATTGTGATTTCCACAAAAAAACTACACAAACTTATACCAAACACATAAAAACTCATCAGATATAAAAGCTTTAATGTCACAATACACAAGAAGAGGAAAATTAAGCACTTCAGCCCTTAGAGGACCATGAGGAAGGCAGACCTTGAAGTTCTGCTGGCCCAGGAGTTGAGCTGCTGCCTTGACTACCATATTGATAGCTGTGCACTGCATAGCATATCACAAGTATTTACCATAATTTAGTTAAAAAAGAATGCCCACCGAACCATTGACAACAACCAGTGGCACAGCGCAAAGCCAAGCAAGTATTTATCATAAGCAGTTATATCTAACCAAACCAAATCTAACCTAACCTGATCTGACCTGACCTAACTATATCTAACCTAACCATACCTGACCTGATCTAACTTAACTATACCTAACTTAGCCATATCTGACCTGTGCCCAACTACCATTTGCAAAAAAACAGAAATATAACCCCTCAGTTTGTCCGCGCAGACAATATATAACAATAATAATCTCATGAACGATTTGTGACGATAAAGCAATACAGCAGTGTGCTGCATGTGCACAAAGTACTTCATATAGCACAAAAGTGTCCTCTGCAATGAGACGGGTATAGTTTTGGAATAATATGACACTGGTCACCTCTTAACAGTGGAGTCTTTAGCCCCTCAACCTCCTATCTGGACTTTTTTCCTGTAAATCGTTATAGGGAAAGAAGAGAAAAATGAGGCAGATCAGAAAAAGAAAATGACAAACTCTGCAGTGCGCTGGGTAAAAAACAAGATAAATACCAAAGAACTTGTCAACATTTCTGTATGGACCACCCTCCTAATGTACTCGCAAGACTAAATCTTATCCCTCCATACCACTTTGCCTCAAGAGAAGAATATCAAGACAGCTCTCCACCCGAAGTTGACCTCTCTTTTGGCCACTCATTACTTTTCTCTTTCATATGAGCAGCAATTAGCGGGCCTTTTCTCTATATTTTTTTTGTTGTCCTTGAGCTGCTTCCCTTGTAGAAAAAAAAAAGTGTGCTTCGTCAAATACTGTGGTTACCTGAAGGGGGCAGTCGGAGAATATTTAAGGCACTCCATCATTTTAACAACTGTCAACTTCCCTCTCACTGACCAGTAAACTCTCCGGTGCTCAGCAAGTCTGCATATGTCTCCTAAATGTATGTACCTGAAGGACAATAATGTGGCACCTGAATTTACACCGAGGGAATGCTTCAAGGCGGCAATGTAAACAAGGCCCAGCTATTCTGTTCCCGTCTTGGTCTGGGTTCGAAAGGGGTTCGCTCTTTTCTTGATCTTCACGGGCAAACTAAGTATTACATCTCAACACACAAGGCTACTGTCTGCATCTCGTGCTTCACACTCCAAAATATCTTTACCAGCCAGTATCCGACTCATAAACCTCCAAATTTACACTATCCATACACTTTTGCAGGATGTCCGACCTTATTCGGGGATTTTACCGGCTGGCGATCGGGAGTCTATCATGTAGTCAGACCATGGTGAAGTACACACGCACACGCACACGCACACTCACACAAACACAAACACACGCACGTGCACGCGCACGCGCACGCGCACACGCACGCGCACACACACACACACACACACACACACACACACACACACACTTATTCAATCATGTAAAATTACAAATCGGTAAGAAATAACAGGCAACAATATCTTGCCAAGCAAATGTATGTCTGGGAAATAAATAACAGCTTCAATTGATTGTATCACCTATAGAAAACTAACTTTGAGAACAAGTAAAAAAAAAACCAGAAAGAAAGAAAAGCAGAAAAGTAATATTGTAATGCCTAATCGATTGAATTCTTATGTACAAAATGTTTACCTAAGTTTCAAGAATCATTATAAGATTACAAGATACAAAACACGTTGAACTTGACACAGTAAAAATACAAATAGGTAAGGTATGGAAAGGGAGCCTACATTCCCTCTCCTTGCACCCCCACCCTTATATATAACTTGAATATAAAGACACTTATTACAAAACGAAAAACATTGCAAGATCTATAAAAGAAGTTCACGTACTTTCTGAGCTGACGCAGAGAGATAATCAGATATATATAAATTATTCACCATTACTTGATATTCTTGAAGATTTACAATATAGGAGCACCCATATGTATACAAAATCGAACTAGCGAGGATAGATAAATGGGTCAATGGCTAATACACAAAATGCTGATGTTGAATATATATATATATATATATATATATATATATATATATATATATATATATATATATATATATATATATATATATATATATATATATATATATATATATATATATATATATATATAGAGAGAGAGAGAGAGAGAGAGAGAGAGAGAGAGAGAGAGAGAGAGAGAGAGAGAGAGAGAGAGAGAGAGAGAGAGAGAGAGAGAGAGAGATTCCACTGCACTTCTTCCTTCCCCTAAGCCAGCAGCTCCCCACACTCTTCCACTGCACTTCTTCCTTCTCCTAAGCCAGCAGCTCCCCACACTTTTCCACTGCACTTCTTCCTTCCCCTAAGCCAGCAGCTCCCCACACTCTTCCGTTGCACTCCTTCCTTCTACTCATCCAGCGATGCGACAGTCGTAGGTGAAGCTGAGGGGCAGCAGCTTTTGTCGCTCCTCCGTGATGGCCCCCGCTGGCAGCCACACCTGTGCAGGGAGAGATGTGACGGGCAAGTAAATGTGAGCACCCATGTCTCCTGCTTCTGTTGTTCCGCTTTCTTCTCTTCCCTCACTCCCTTTTCCTTCTTCCTTTGTTCCAATTTTTTTCCATTTCCTTATCTCTTCCTATTTGTCCCTCCCTTCGTACTTCTATTCATTTTTCTTTTCCTCTTTCCTCGCTTCTTTCTCTTCCCTCCGTTAATTAGTCTCCATCGATTCCACTTCTGTTTCTCTTCTTCAGTGCTTCCTCCTTCAGTTTCTCAGTCTCCATTGTTGCCATTGTTCCTCTTTCTTTTCCTCCTTCCTTGCTTCCTCTTCCTCCTCCCACTCCTAACACTACGACTCCCACTGCTACATGTGACTAAAACAAACCCGAAGCACAGACCCTACTCATCTTACCCCTCATACTCAACTTCATTTTCAATTCACTATAACAACCACTACCACTGCCACCTTCACCACCCCCTTCACCATAGCCATAACCTTCGCATTCACACCACAACAAACGCGGCTGCTACTCACCCTCCCCTTCACTTTCACCTCCATATCGTGCAAGCCTTGAAGAAGTTTCTCCCACGCTTCTTGCCGCAAAACCTCCCCATTGCCGCTGTTGTTGCTGTTGATGTCCCTTTGGAAGTCGATGGTTGCATACCTGTGTGTATAGACCTCTTTGCATTTACCTGTACTTGCCACTGCGTTTTTTTTTTTTCATGTTACTGTATGCAGAGTTTTATTTTTTCTTTATTTTTTACATTTTTTTTTCCTCCCGAGTTTTGTGTTGATAGTGCTTTTCCTTTGTGCTATTTCCTTTAAGTTTGTTTCAGCTGTGTGTGTGTGTGTGTGTGTGTGTGTGTGTGTGTGTGTGTGTGTGTGTGTGTGTGTGTGTGTGTGTGTGTGTGTGTGTGTGTGTGTGTGTGTGTGTGTTTGTAACAAATTAAGCATCTTCCTCACCACCAATTTATTTTATCATTCTTTCGGCACCTTTTGTAGTCTTAATATATAGAAACCGCGTGTTGTAGGTGTTACTGATCAGTCTGTTCTGCATTTGCCCTTCCTTCTTTACAGTAAAAAAAAAAAAAAAAGCATCGCCGCCACCTACCCCTTCGATGGCTGCAGCTTCATGACCAGCTCGCACACCTTGTCCAGGTCTCTCTCCGTGAAGCCCGCCACATCGAGCTTCACCTTTCCGATACTGGGCAGGGCGGGGAGCCTCTCCGCGAAGCTGTGGAGCCGTGACGCCTCGTGGATGTTGACCACTGTGTGTGTGGGAAGGGATTAGGGTGAAAAGCGGGACGAGGAGCATCTTGAAAGGAGAATGATGTGAACACTATTGGAATCTTTAGTATGAGGAGGACTGGAATGAGGAAGCGGAAGGAGAGTGTGATAAAGGAATATATGAGTGCATTTTATCTACTTGTATCCTTAAAGGATTAAGTCAAGGTCGTAAGCCTGGATCAGAAAGTCTTGGTTTTCACCCTTGTGTTACTCACCTCTGGCGGTGCCAGACCACTACCCCAGGGAAGAGACACAACCCCCCCCACTGACACCCAGCACCCATTTTCTGCTGGGTGGAGAAGGACGTGGATGTTTGTTCTCCACTCCGTGTGTGTGTGTGTGTGTGTGTGTGTGTGTGAGCGTGCGTGCGTGCGTGTGTGTGTGTGTGTGTGTGTGTATGTTTGTGTGCGTGCGTGCGTTTGTGTGTGTGTGTGTGTGTGTGTGTGTGTGTGTGTGTGTTCATCGCAGCATTTATTTGTATATTGATTATGTTATCCGGCATCGTTGTACTCTAGTCTACATACTTAGACATAGATCACCTATAGCACCTATAGCATCAAGCAGAAAAGGCAAGGCCGTGCTTACGGAGCAGCTCAGCACTGGAGACGTCGCTGTAGAGCAGCGCGTTCAGGAGCCGCACCGTGGCGGGGTCCGGCAGCAGGTGGAGGTGCAGCGTCTTCATCCCGTCGGTGGTGTCGTGATAAAGGCGACCCTTGAAGTCCGGCTGCCGGCTCAGGGAGGCTGGCGTCTCTTGGATCACTTTAGCCCGGCTGTCACCACCACGGGCACAGGGAGTCGTAGAGAGACAGACTCTTACAAAGACTTGTGGATTGGCGGGCAAATGATTATTATGTGCACAGAAAGAATTACGTTATGCAAATATAATTATTGGTGAGTAAAAGTTGTGATAACATCGCAGCACCAGCTTATTATTCTTCGAGGTATCCTGTTGAATTTATTCTTTTCCCTACCTATACATTTACCGTTCCAACTATCAATCTATCTTTTATATCATTCCGTTCATCTATTTATCTGACTTTGCAAGGAGAGTTAGATATAGATTGTTCATTAGACATGTAAATTATTTTGTTTATATGGTGAGCAGAAAGACAGACAGCTAGGTAGACAGACTTTTGAACTGACCTTTCTTGCCGGCGCAAGGGTGGAATTCTGTTCCTGCGGCGCCACCAGTAAAGCGCCGCTCCCAGCAGCAGGCAGGACGCCAACACCGTCAGGGAGATGCCAAGTGCTGTGGCGGGGAGAGACAGCCATGGTTGGGGCACATGAAGGGGCAGGAAATTGCTGCAGGCTTTGCGATGACGAATTTCTCGCCATAAAAAAACTCGACAGTCCCTTATATAAAAAAATTATCGACATTACATGTAACAAAAGCTTGAAATAGTTCAATTTCAACATTGTGTTCTGTTTAAAGTTTAGTAACTTTATTTATAAATGACCAACTTTATTTTTCTAAATTTCACATAAAGTTTTAATACAGATTGCTTCTATTGCTTTAGTATAGTTTGTATTCACTCCAGCATAATTAATCAAGTCGAAATGCTAGAAAGTCTTAGTTGCTGTGTTAGGAAAATTACACACACACACACATACACACACACACACACCTTTGTGTCCCAAGCTTCCAGCGCCGCTGCTTGTGGAGGACGGGGCTTCGTACACGAGCGGCTGCGACAGCATGAGGCGGAGATGAACGCTGGGGCCGTCACCATCACCTCCATCACTGCGCACCAGCATGGTCAGCGGGGGCGTGATGGAAGCTCTCTCTTCTACCACCTCCTCACCACCCCCGTCACCATCCTACATGCAGATAGGGAAGGACTGACTCGCTGGGTGTATCTGTGTGTATGTGTGTGTGTGTGTGTGTGTGTATTTACCCAGTTGTATTTACCTAGTTGTAATTTTACAGGGCCTGAGCTACGCTCGTGTGGTCCCGTCTCCATATCTGTACTTTTCCAGTTTTTCCTTAAAGTTGTGCACACTCTTCGCCGATACTACATCCTCACTTAGTCTGTTCCAAACCTCTATGTTTCTTTGCGGGAAGCTATATTTTTTTGTCTCTCAAGCATCTTCATTTTTTCAATTTTTACTATATCTTCGTGTGTTGCTGGTGTTTCTTACTTCTCTTAGTAGCAACTCCTCGTTATCTACTTCTTCCATTTTATTCCACAATTTATAATTTAGTATTAGGTCTCCCCTTTCTCTTCTCTGTTCCAATGTTGGCAGGTTCATTTCCTTTAATCTTTCTTCATATAACAATCCCTCCAGCTCTGTAAACATCTTCGTTGCCAACCTTTATATTCTTTCTAGTTTTTATCACGTGTTTCTTCTTATGGGGAGACCACACAGTTTCCGCATATTCCATCTTTGGTCTAATCATAGTGATAATCATATTTTTCATCATATCTTTATCCATGTAACGGAATGCTATTCCTATATTTCTTACCATTCTATACGTATCTCCAAATATCCTATTTACATGACTCTCTGACTGTTGATTATCTTGTATTATCACTCCCAGATCTCTCTTCTTGAATTTTTAATATTTCTCCATCTCCCATTCTATATGTCCATTTTCGTCTCCCTTCACTCTTTCCCATTTCCATTACATGACATTTCTTCACATTAAACTCCATCTCCCATTTCTTACTCCAATCCCAAATCATATTTAGGTTCTCTTGCAGAGTTTCACAGTCTTTACTATTTCTTATGTGTCTCAGCAATTTCGCATCGTCTGCAAACAAGCTCATGTAACTATTTACTTTCTCCGGCATATCATTTATAATCACTAGGAAAAGTATTGGTGCCAGTACCGATCCTTGAGGCACCCCACTATCTGCATTTCACCATTCCGATTTCGTGTCCCTTACCACTGTTCTCATTTCTCTTCCTTTTAAGTAACTTTCCATCCAGTTTTTCATTTTCCCTTTCAATCCTCCTCTATTTTCCAGCTTCCATAACAGTCTTGTATGTGGAACTTTGTCGAAAGCCTTCTTCAAGTCCAAATACACGCAGTCTACCCATACATCCCTCTCCTGTGTTATGTCCGTCACTCTTGAGTAAAATCTCGATAAGTTTGTTACACATGAACGCCCTTGTCTAAATAAAGAGATACTGTTTTTCTGTAATTATATTGTGTTCTAGAAATTTTGTCCATTGTTTCTTTATCACTTTTTCACATTTTTTACAAACTATACTGGTCTATGATATTGGTCTATAGTTCAGAGGCTCTTCCTTTTTCCCGCTTTTATATATAGGGACCACCTCAGCCCTTCGCTATTCCTTAGGTACTTTACCAGTTGATATTGAGCACTCTATGATATCATATACCGGTCCAACCAGCTGATTTCCGCATTCTTTCAAAATAAAACCCGAAACTCCATCCGGTCCTATTGCTTTCCTCTCTTCCATCCCCTCCATTATTTTTTATATTTCTTCTTTAGTTACTATGACTTCCTCCACTTGAACATTTATCTTATCATCTTGTGGTTCATTAAATTGTGATTCTTTTGTAAAAACTTGTTGAAACCTCTTGTTTAGTGGCTCAGTCATGTCTTTAGGATCTTCAGTTATCTTATTTCCATCTTTCAGTCTTTCTATTTTTTCCATTAGATTTTTCCATTTATAAATCTATAAAACAATTTAGGTTCTTCCTTACACTTTTCAACAATATCCTTTTCGTATCCTTTCTCTTCTTCCCTCCTTATTTTCACATATTCATTTTTTGCTATCTGAAACTCTTCTTTCTTCATTTGGTTCTTATTTCTCTTCAGCCTTTTCAACGCTTTGTCTCTCTTTTTCTTTGCACCTGCACATCTTCCATTAAACCAATCTTGCTTTCCTCTTTCTATTGGTTTATATAATGGGACATATTTTTTGACTCCTGTCTCATATGCCTCTATGAAAATATCATACTTTTCCTGCACCTCGTTTGTTCTTTTTAACTTTTCCCAGTCCAGTCTTTCATAATATTTCTTGAGATTTTCTATGTCCACTTTCCTGTAGTTTCTCCTTTTTCCTTTGTATGATTCGTCTTCCTCAGTGACGTCGTCATCGGTTTCCAACTCTATTATTACATGATCACTATTTCCCATGGGACACACATATCTTAATTCAAACAGGTGCACTCCCTTCGTCAGCACCAGGTCCAGTCTTGCTGGTTCGTCATCACTCCTGTATCGTGTATTTTCAGTCACCCACTGCATCATCAAGTTTTCCATAGTCAGTTTTTAAAATCTCTCCCCCTATGCAGTCTCACTTCCTCCACCTTCGAATGTTTCCCAATTTACCTCTTTGCAGTTAAAGTCCCCAACCAACAAGACTTTTTTATTTGCTTTAAGCAACCTACTCAAACACTGAATGGTATCCTCAATCATCGTCTCATATTCTTGTCTGTTCCATGAGTTTGTTTTTGGTGGTACATAGGTTGATATTAGCGTCAGCATTTCTCTGTTTTTATTCTCCAAGTTAACATTCACTATTTCCGCCTTTCCTTCTCCATATATTAATGACTTCACCATCAACTCCTTTCTCGTCATTATCATTACTCCTCCACCACCTTTGCCCCTCCTATGCTTCCTCCATATATTGTAGTTTTGTTAAACACTATTTGAATTTACTCTTTTAGCTTTGTTTCCGTTATACACACAATCTTGGGTTCTTTTTCCTTTAAGTAATCTTGTAATTCCAATTTTCTAGGTATAATCCCATCTACGTTGGTATACGTCACACTTAAACCCTTAGTTGTTCCAATTTTGTCTAGTTTCTGATCAGTTATGGCTTTTCCCTTATGTACCATTTCTTTACCCTGTCCCCCAAAACTCTCAAAAAAAAAATCTTCTTCTTCTGTTCTTGCACTATTTATCTCCTTTACCTCTGCTTGCATTTCATTCCATTTTTTCCTTTCTTCTTTATTTCTATTTATCCTTATATATATTTCCTTACATACATCTACTTCTTTTAGTTTAGTTGTTCTATACAAAATTTCCTCTGTTACCTGCTGGGATTTTAATCTTAATTTCACTGATCTCGTTTTACCTTCTACATAAGGACCCAGCCCAACGATCTCATCCACCTCCTCCTCAAGATTATGTAATTCTTCATCATTCAGGTTCTGCAGTAGGTATTTCACTGATTTTAGTTCTTCCTTTTCCCTTCTTGGTTTAAACGTTATATTCTTCTCTTTCATTCCAAATATTATTAAACTCTTTCATGTCAGCCACATCCTTTACTAAATCTTCATTGTTTTTCAAAACCTTGTCCACCTCTTTTTCTACATATTTTTTTCTCTTCTTTCAGTTGCTTTTCAATTACTTCCTTAAAGTTTACATTAGCTTTTTCATGTTCTACTTTCCAGGTCTTCATTTCACCCAACATTTTCTCTCTCACTCGCTGTTCTTCTTCGTCCACTATTGCTTTCAGGTCTTCATTTTCCTTTCTTGCGACTGCTAGGCCTTCCTTCATCGTTTTTTTTTCATATTTCGCCAACTTCTCTCTCAACTCTTCATTTTCTTGAACTAGTTTTTTCCCCTGTCCTCTAGACTGCGTACTCTTGACCGTAGATCACTTTGCAGTTTCTTACCTTGTATGTCCTCCTCCTCTATGTAATTTACTTTTCCAATCCCCTTATTTAATTTTTTCTCCATCAGCAACACTCTTTTGTACAAAGCCGACTCTTTACTACCAAATCCAGAAAAAACATAGCCTCGAATAATCGTCTTCACTTTCATCACTGACTCTCATAGCCGTCTCACGTATTTTCGTTCGTGTTCGTGTGTGTGTGTGTGTGTGTTTGTGCGTGTGTGTGTGTGTGTGTGTGTGTGTGTGTGTGTGTGTGTGTGTGTGTGTGTGTGTGTGTACATACCTTGAACACTCTCAAGAGGACGTAGTCGCCACGCAGGCTACTGGTTATCCTGAGGATGGTGTTAGCGGGCACAGGGGTCATGGTGTTCGGGGAGGAAGGGAAGTACACAAAGACGGACGCCGCCCCCTCTTCCTCGCTGCTCAACTCCAACCACTGTTCTTGTTCACTTCCAACCGGCTGTAGGAAAACCACCTCGTCCCTGCCCGCGGCCACCTCCGACTCGGGTGAGGCTGGGGAAAGGACAATAAACAAATCTCTAAATTCTCTCTCTCTCTCTCTCTCTCTCTCTCTCTCTCTCTCTCTCTCTCTCTCTCTCTCTCTCTCTCTCTCTCTCTCTCTCTCTCTGTCTCTGTCTCTGTCTCTGTCTCTGTCTCTCTCTCTCTCTCTCTCTCTCTCTCTCTCTCTCTCTCTCTCTCTCTCTCTCTCTCTCTCTCTCTCTCTCTCTCTCTCTCTTTTACTCGTGCCATTCACCTGTTGAGCATTTTGCCACGGTCCCTACGGCATGCACTCTTGTGACGGGGTGTGGCAGCGACATTTGCAGGAGCGTCAGGTGGTCCTGGCCCTGCACCAGCGTCATCGTCACGTCCTTTCCGGCCACAGTCACGTTGAAGGTGTTCCAGCCCTCGGGGATGAGGCGCGGCAGGTCCAAGGGTGTCAAGGTGGCTTTCCCGCCCCTCACCTCCGAGTGAGTGGCCCCCGTACTGTTCAGAGAGACTGCATCCCGCTCCTGTTTGCCCTCCACGCCACGGAAGATGAAGCCCACGGTCAAACTGGTCGAGCGGGTCACATAGGCCAGCAACAGCAATGGTCCTTGGGGTTCGTCCATCTGCAGCCCCTTCTTGACGAGGCAGTTACCTACGTCGGGTAAGGCTCCCATTAGTGCTGACCCAATGACTTTATATCATCACATGATTCACAAACCAATGCTATGTATATGCATTAAATTCTTATACATTAATATATTGTTTCAACTGATATCACTTGTGTCGTGCCAGCCACTTTTATTTTCAGCTTTGGTTACACTGTCGAGTACTACCACTGATGTAATTTTTGTCACGGCTGCTACCACTAATTTGTACTTTTGTACAGTCACTAAAGTGCTCCCATCCAAACCTTATCCTGTACTTAATTCATAATCCTCTCTCTCCATGATCGTCCTAGCAGTGGACCCTTTAGCAAAAACAGTGTCAGTATAGTCCTTTTTTCTGTCTTCAAAATTGTGTCGTGTTACCATAATCGTGTTTTATGTAGTGTAGTTATTAAAAAAAACGTTAAGAGATTTATAATGAAAGAGTTCTGAACTCTAGCAATGACACAAGAGAACGGAATGAAGATAATCCTGGCATCGAACACAATGAAAGGCACTGAACGGACGTGAGGGAAACTATATATAAAGGGTCAGCAGGTGATGACTGCTACACCGGTACAGTACAGGACGTGTCGCTATCATGCCCTCCACCTTATCTTGTCACCACCACGGAGACGGTACACCCACACAACCTGTTTGTTTTTCTTTTCTTTTTTAGTAAAGGAGGTTGTGCAAGGACTGTATAGGAACGTCATTTTTTGTCAGCCTATTTTTACCCAATATCTTGAGTCACATATCGTCTAGCAGTGCTGTTTGTCTCTGTGCCTCATTCATGTGGGCTTGCCCTCACTCACATTTCCACGCTTCCTCTCTCCGTCACCCATCCACCCATACCCTTACCTCCCGAATCACTGCTGTCGAGTGCCGGCCCCGCCATCACCATCACCCCCACCATTAGATACCAGGGAGGCTTAAGTGACACCATGATGACAATTGAAAAAAAAAGTTACAACAGTTCACAGAGTAAATTGAGCGAGTTGCCACTTGTCTGTCCTAGCTCACACTGATGAACTATCCCGCTCCATGGTACTTGAGATAAGATAAAGCTCTGTTGGAATCAAGGTGGAGAGGATTCCGACACACACACACACACACACACACACACACACTCACTCCGGTAGCTCATTCGGTTAGAGTGCCGCGCTGCAAGGCTTCATGGCCAAACAGGCGGCGGTTCGAGCCCCGCTCAGGCCGGATTCCTCCCATTGACTTGGAGTGGTTACTGTCCCCACTTGAACAAGGGGGATGGGGTGTGTGAGGTCCTGGCAGTACCCAGAGATCGACAATAATGAGCACTTGCTCACGTCGTGAGGGTACCTGCTGGCGAAAGCGAGTCCAACTCGTGATCAGGCCGTGGTGGTGAATAACACACACACTAAAGTTTATCAGTATTAGCATTTCCCTTACAAAACTTTTTATACCAGTTTTCTAATATAAATAAACATTCCCAAACGCACATGGTGAGACACGCAGTGAAAAGGAAAGAATGTGGTGACCAACAGGTGTTTTAAAGTCAGTACAAAGTGCAAGGATATAAAATAAACGCTGAGCATATAATGAGTTTTATTTGAGATCAGTTGTGTAGTCCTTTCGAAACAGTAAGGAACAACCTGTAACCCACACCCTTCCTTCTGAATCTTGGTAATTCAATACAAGGTAATAGTGGTTGGGGAGGCGGTGGCTGAGTCGACAGAGTGACGGCGCCGCGTTCAGGAGGACGCGAGTTCAATCCCCGCCCGGTGCCACCAAGCTGGGATTTTTCAGCCGCCGCCGAGTGGCTTAAAACTACCCACATGCTGTCCAGAAGACCACCTATCAACCCGGACTCTAGATTCTAGGATTAAAGATGAGCTCCGGGAGGGCAGCATGAGCCAATGCAAGATGGCGCCACTATTAACACTCGCCTGCGCCAGAACGTGCTGGGCCGACCATCAGGCCCCACCCGGAAGAAGCCTACCGACCGCAATAGGCCGCGACGTAAAAATAAATAAAATAAAAAAAATCGTTAGTGATTTTCTTAAAAAGTATATAAAAGGATCCAAATGTAATACAACTCAACTATCAGTTGATTTTAAGAACAAAATTACAGCTTCAGTAAGAACAAGAAACACGTGGTCGACATCGCCCAAACTTTATTATTATATCAGATTTTTTTTATCAGACAAAAATATAAATATGCCTGAAGCTATTAACAAAGCCAATGTAAATACAAATACCGAGCGAATCAAAGGTCTAAAAGAGGGGGAGGGTGTGAGCATTAGGTGAGTCACTTAAATACACTAGACACAACTGTATACTTAATTAATCTGATATCACCCGAAGATTAAAAATAAAAAATCCAAATGTTACATACTTAAATTATAAGTATTGATACAGCTTCAATCTACAATTATATACAAACAACTGCTACAAAACACGCAGAGCAGCAGCCAGAGCGTCACATAGCCCTGGACGCCTCAACAAAACTTGCTTTCTTGGTAGTTACACTTCGGGCAGCGCAACTTCAAGAGAAAACACAAAAACGGCACACACACAATGGTTGGGGCCATCAAGCAGCACACGAGCGCATGCAATGGAGGTAAATAAGTTTCCAGGTTTGTTTTCTGAAAATAAGGGAACTATCTTTAAGATACATTGCTCTCTGAAACCAAAAATAAAATACGCCATTATATTCAGCAGGCCAAGAAGCTAAACAGATTTTTCTTTCATTTCCTACTTCACTGTACGCTCCACGGGCCTCTACCTATAGATGGGGAAATAGAAGATCCCGTGGGGCCGTTACAGCCTCCAACATACCCCGCATCTTGGACAGTCCCCCGTGGTCCTGTGCCTTCGTCTGCACCTGCGCCTCCTCCGATCATTCTGCACCACAATGACAGTGGCAGGCGGTGGTGGCGGGGCCGGTGCTCCGATGTAAAGCATGGCGTCACAGGTCCTGCCAGGAAACATAACTCAACAAAAGTAAAATGGCACATTAGCATGAAATCTCCACTTAATAGAAAAACAAAGAAACAAACAAACGTTCCATAACTTACAGTCGAGCTCAGTATTAGAATAATCTTGCTATCCTTCAACAGAACTACCGACCAAGTGAATTCCAATACTCTGGCGTTGCCTTACTTCTGCAGCAAACGCGACTACACTGACCGAGTGTCCCAGGCCGCTGCTTCTGCCCGCCAGCTGGAACAGATGAGAGGCCTCTGAGAATGCATTTCGAGACAGTCTCGAAGCTCCGGTGTTGTTTCTGTGTGGTTTGAATCCGCTGTCTGTTCACTCATTTTTGGGGCGAGAGTCGGTCAGCAGCTCTGAGCAAAGGGTTCGCAAGGTGGGCGGTGAAATACTATTCTTATTTTAGTACGTATAGTTTTTCTATAAATGTTAAGCAGGTATACTAGAGAAAAGAAATGAGTATTTACAACAGCTTCCTTTGGGATCCCTTGACTACGAAAAGGCCTTCAACTCGAGGAAAGTAGCGGTGCTGGATATGATTCCTTAGATGAACACATACAAATATGGATCAGAGACTACTAAATTTCAGATACCGAGAGTCACAATATAAATGGAGTTAAACAAGGCGGTACCACATCACCGCTTGCGGGTCACCAGCCGCTACCTCACCTATTATAATCATTACTGTTATTAGTCATCATCATCGTCATCATCCTCATTCTCATCCTAATCGAAAACATCTATTAATTTCATTATATATACAAATGTATGAGTTCGTTTTCCTTTACCAGCGTTTATTATTTTTTTTTTTGTATCACGCTGTGCATGCTGCCGTCCATGTCTCGTGAGGGGTTGTGGTGAAATAAAAGTCTTCCAGTCCTCTGTATCTTATTTATTACAATAGTGTGACTGCAAAGGGAGTGGCGGGCTTGCTCCGTGAGCAGAAATAAACAAAGGGATGATTTACCAACTAACTCTTCACATCACAGGTATTTTCAACATCGGTAAAACTACCTAAAGAAGACTGCTCTACCCATAACAATGATAAGAACTCATGCCGAAAACATTCTCAATTTTTTACTTTTTTCAAGTAAGTTACAGAAAACGGGCGAGGGTGGCTTGCTCTGGATATGTTTCTGGGCAGTTCTCTTGAACTCTTGTTTCAAACTTGTCAATAACTACAAATGCATCTGTATAATACATCTACAACTTTCACTTCCTAATGATATTACCAAAACTATTTGTTACATATCAAATAAAATTAGATAATGTAATTTGATATCCGACTACAATCTCATAAAACCTAAGTGTTATAAATCATCGGCAATGAAACCTACACAAAAAAAGGCCATGTTGATGTTCGCCCGGAGTGGAGAACACTCTCTAGTCAGTGTTACAAAAATAAGGATGCAGTTATCCGTCACAACCCGCCCGGCTGTGGCACCTCAGGCCTGCGCGGCCAACCTCAGCGACCCAAGACATTCTTTAGTTGCAAAATCAGTGTATCTTGAGGAAGCATGAAAGGGAAAGAGAAAGTGTTGCTCGATTCTAAGAATTGGTGAGTTAAGGCTTAACTAAAGACTCCGTAGGAAAGGAAAGGTCATACAACGGTAAACCCACAGAACACACCTTGTCGCTATTTCCTATCACTAGTGTTAGCTTTGGTAAACTGGAGAGTAGGGAGTGAAAGGGGAAAGCTGAGTGAAAAATACTAGGAGAAGTAATGGATACATTTTCTAGGAAACAGAAATTTACAGCAAGGCTTCTCACTTTTCTTACATTGAAAGAGGAGTGACAAGTAAATCATTCAGACGGGCTTCCCGATTCACGATTTCTATAAACTTTCTAACCTTAGATAAGGATTTATAGTAACGCTTCATTATATTATTTACTCATGTTCACAAGACATGCACAACACTGACAGAAATACAGGACCAGACTACGAAGGAAGTCATCCTACGAGTATATCAAGAAGTAGCAGTGCATAGTTAGTAGGTCATGATGGTCCTCCGGCGGGCACCCCGCAACCCTTCCTCGGAAAGTACCGAACTCACAACTTACGAGATCATAATTGATGTCTAATTGAAAATTTCTCACATTGCATTACACAAAAGGGCAAAGAAACGAAACAGGATGTTCATTAAATTTCGAAAAAAAAAAGTAAACTCAGGTTTATGATCAAAAACATTTTTGATACTCCTAATGTTGCCTAACAAAACACTACACAAAAATAAAGAAACTCAGGCTGAAGGGAACGGCAGCCCAGCTAACGCCGAGGTTCCTTATCTTTTCATACAGCAGACATAGCAGACCCCAAGACCTGTGTTGGTGATGTGAGCTGTGAGAGCAGAGTGAGGCGAGTGCTGGCTAAGGAAGAATATTAAGGGTTGCGTTGTGTTACATTTTTTTTTACAGATCACCATTTCTTTTGTCAACTCAACTGGAAGTTAGCATCGCAAATGTACAGAAAGAATGACGAGCCTTATCGTTTCACGGGCAGACAGGAGCCACGCCCTGCCCGGCCCAGCAGCAGTGCTCCTCCGGCTCTCAAAGAGACTCGGCCCTTAAGGTCCCGCCGAAGACTTCTGCCGGGCCAGACACTGGCATGAATGCCTTTCCTCCCTTTACCTTTTAACCCTCTGTTGTATAATTCTTAGTTTTTAGCTCAAAGGAAATGAACCTGACTTTGGGAAATTGGTGTTTGGTTTGAATGAAGCGTCAGTCGTGGGAGCGTGCGTGGCTCAGCCTTGAGGACCCACTCGAGGCTATGGGAGGTTCCACTCAGGCCAGGGTAACAAACACTTTGATCCTGCCACGGGTATTAATATCTACGGCTTTGTTATCATTTATTTTACCAGTTATATCATTGTTTCACTCCTAAGACGATACGGTCCACAAGACATGTACATAAATGCTTATAAATCAGGTAAGAACATCCGTCCTGGACACATACCGTTCCTATACTCAAGTGACATTAACGGCCAGTAAGAATGGCGCTCCGGTACAGACAGCAGCATTCTCATTGGCTTGCTAGGGACTAAAGAAATACAGTGAGCTCCTGGAGAAGGCAAAGCAGCTCGTAAGTATATTCTTCCTTAAGTATTTATTTTTACATACCAAAGTTATCTTACATATATATATATATTTTTTGCACCATCATGATGAGAAAATTTCGCATAGGGAATGGTAAAGAGTTCGTTTAAAAGGTCGACTTGAATACTCGAGAAATGTTACAACTAGGCTATAGATTTTGCCCTAGACGAGAGCTCACTGTATGAGGAAGAGGGGTGGAGGGTGATGGTCAGAAGGAGGCGAAGGAAGGAAGATGGAAAGGAACGATGAGACGCAACAGTGGAGAGATATAACTGAGGAAGATTATTTTTCTGAGAGAGAGAGAGAGAGAGAGAGAGAGAGAGAGAGAGAGAGAGAGAGAGAGAGAGAATTAACTTGTGTAGTTCCTACCGGATTACAATGACTAACAACCATAATTCACTAGTAGTATCTTGGCTATCAAATCAACAACAACGGTAGTTAACAACAAGGGTCAGAACAACTTGTCTAGATGAAAAAGTAATTTAGGGTATGATTCTGGCTTCAGTAAGCAAAAGTCTACAAATTTATTTTCTCTTTTCGCGGAAGAGACGCGGTGCAGGACTCCCTCCCCAAGGTTTCTATATCTGCCTGGTTAAGATTTTTTTATTGGTAAGTCCCTCTAACGGCATTGTTTTGTTCGTGTTTGACCTAATCTTAGCAGAACATTCTTTTCGCAGACAAACTTATCAGAAATCAACAATTAATAGCTATATAAGAATTAGAATCTGAAGATTTTAACGACAGAAGTAATACAGTGATTTTGATAACGTGTTTTGTTGCTCGTAGTGCTTTATAGTCGATCCTAATGCGTCACAACAATGATGTATCGTGTTAAAACTTCAGTGAATAATTTTGTTGGCGGCCAATCCTGCCAGGCACGCGAGCCCGTGAGAGCCAAGTGACCCGGCGCCTTGCTCCTCCTCCGCTGCCGGGTCTTGGCGCCACGGAATGCGTTGCCCCACCGCCTTGGTCAGGAGCCCACAAGGGTGTGTCAGCCCGGGTCTGAGGGACACTGCATCTCGGCACGGGGAGAAATCAGAATCAGTGAAGTGTTCGTAGAAGTGAGTCAGCCCAGGAAGTGAGCAGCCTGCCCTGCCCCTCGCTGCGCAGGTCCAGTCAGCGCGCAGCGACGAGCGGCGGCCACCTCGGCCTCGTCAACTTTGGTTCATCATGCGCCAAGTATCCGCCTCTATCACTTAAAAATTACGTTATGTGCACTAGGTTTGCTCTCCTTCATCAGACCCTGACACCAAACTTCCCTTTGTATACATATATTTCCGAAAATTTGATCTCAAGAGAGTATTCATGGTGAAGGGAGCCATTACTTAATTGCTACTCACTCATTATGCATGTACCTCAACGGTCAGACTCTTTACACGAGCATCATAGATTCGAACAAAGCTATAAACACATCTATGTGAGGCTAGTATATACATATAGACAACACACACCACGACGACACTGCATATTGTCCGAGTCCGGAGCGGCCTAAGAGCAGAGACAGACACCAACGAGCCAGCTAGAGTCGGAATCGGAAACCTGCAGTGTTTGATACTTGGCAACATCACGTCTCGCAGGGGCACAGCGCGTGTTTATGCCCATTTACGGGACGATGTAGAGACACACACAAGCCGTTTTATTCTACGGTGAAAGTTTATCACTGAAAGATTGACGACTCGAGTGAACGCAGTTTTATTCACGATACATCGTCATGCACACGCAAATTTGAGACTGTAATCACTTTTCTGCGCCTGACTTAATGACTCTAAAGAGGAAAACCGATTAACGTGATGAAACAGTAGTTCTGCTTTCAATGCCTTGAAAAGATACAAGAAAACATTTTTCCTGGATGATCGCAGTCACTCAAGTAATGAAGACCGTTCCATTTTATCGTATTCGCCGTGATTAAAGTAGAATTATGCTTCCTTTACTTGCACCAATGCATCTTTGTTTACTTCCCACGTGTTATTTTTAGGCTCCAGCTTATACTGTAACGAAATCGTGAGCACTCAGCGGATTGTGAATCACCTCGGCACCGTCTCTCCCACCAAGAGAGAACCATAGTAGCATGTTAGCCGCCAAGGTCACACGTCTTATATACACAACATATACATGATTCAAACAAGATAATACACAAAAAATCGTCTTTAAACATCATTAAAACAAAATACAAGACTCAGTTTTCCACGGACACAAGTAGAGTGTGGGGGGCGCCTACCCCTTCCCGCCACCACAGCGCAACGGGGGGCGATGCCCCCAACACTCGCTGCACAACACATTTGACAGTACTGCGGGACTGATGGCCTTTTGAGTGATTTCTTTTTAGAAATTTTCAATCAATTATACTTGGTAGTAAACTGCGATGTACAATGTTAGGAGAGGAAAATCTGGTTATGGTCAGAAAAGTGGAGGTATTGATGGATGTGTGTGCTGCTTGCAGACCAGACGCGCGGATAACCGCGTCATGCTGCAGCCCTAGACAAGTACAAAAGAAGGAAAAGGGACATCAACTCACCAAAAACTTCTGGTTCCTGTCTAAAGGAACTCTTTGGGATTTAAAGGAACAAGGTGTTACGTTCCTGTGCATAATTCAAGGTCGCACGATATATTACGGGGTATAGCATGTTATCTACTTTCTGTAAACATTTCCAAGATTAGCCATACTATATTTGGAAAATAAGTGACCTTCCTCTCTCTCCATGTGTGTGTGTGTGTGTGTGTGTGTGTGTGTGTGTGTGTGTGTGTGTGTGTGTGTGTGTGTGTGTGTGTGTGTGTGTGTGTGTGTGTGTGTGTGTGTGTGTGTGTGTGTGTGTGTGTATAAATGCAAGAATTTCATACAATAACCTTCTAGATAGACAAATCAATCTGTTGCACAGTTGTGTGAAGCTTTGAGTCATAATATTTTGGGTGTCAAATGTATTGTACTGATGTAACTCAAATGTCATACCCTCAGAATGGAATAATCTAAAATTAAGTGGTGATTTAACAGACACTGCAAAACAGACCTGTTTTGACCAATCATGAGAAGTGCAAATCCAGCAATGACAAACAGACATAGGCTAGTTGCTTCTACATGCAGTCAAATGCCCTGACCTTAACATATCCTTAATTTCATAAGTACAACGTAACCTCAACTTCATTAACACACTGGTAATAAACAAGCTAGACGAACGGAGATTTCGATGATCGACGATTAAGTTGGGTTACACCTCGGTAACAACTTGAACTTAGAAGCTGGCGCGGTAGTGCCCGTCCTCGCCTCCGGGGCGCACCACGCCGCAGGTCCGCTCAGCCAAGGGGAGGCGGGCAGCAGGCACCATGGAGAAAGATGTCAGCTGGGTTGGTCTACTTGAAAAATTTCCACATCCACCTCTCTTATGCCTAAATTTTGAACACGTAAGACTTGACTCGCTATCGAAACTTGACCAGACTGGAAAACTTGGCCCGAACTAATGGTGGTGTCGCTAGTGACGACTGAAGAAGCAGCTGTCGCACCAGCGAGCATCTTTTACCATCTGCCTCTCTGAATTGACGGGAGTAAAACTTCCTATATGAAAAGGGTACATTGTTAACGATCTCACTTCACCACGTGGTAGCACTTGTAAGAAAGGGGACACTATATACAAAATCACTTTCAGGTAAAGGCTCTTATAAACAGACTTCCCGTAGGAAGACAAGTGAAAATGCATCGAGAACTCAGGTCTTCATGAATCAGCTACACAGCATGTCTATAATTCAATATTTTACCAATGACTGGATGGCAATTAATAAAATAAAGGGAAAGTATTCTCTCCTGCACCCGCATCTTTGTTATCTTTGAACCAAAGGAGCGACGCTACATCAGCCAGGTGATCGGCAACACAAAGGAACAAGTTGAGTGAATCCTCTATACCAATGTATCCCTAACTGACTCAGTCTTCCAGTATGTTAACTTTATACATCGTTATGTAGATGGTAGTGGCAGCCTTATAAATTGCTATAATGATCTTGCTTACTGTTGTTAAAAGTCTTATTGTCATGCCAGGTGTGAATGTTAGTTTCATGTTTATTACAGTTTCAAAAGTTGAAGGATTTGAATGTTGTTGCAGGTGTGCTGTTATGAACTCTGGTGTAGTTGTTCAGCCCGGAGGAGAAGACAGGAGTACCGCAGCCAGGGGTAGAGAGAGACAGTGGTAAAGTCGTCGCCCTAGACAGGAGACGGTTGTAGGCCTTTCATGTTGCATAGCGGCGGGAGGACCCACAGGGTAGCCTGAGGAGGCCCTTACTGCAGGACGCACTTGCCTGTAGAGAAGCAAATTGTGTTAGCAAGCGTTCTCTCTCTCACTCACACTCATTCAGCACACATAACGTGTTGTACCTAGTGAGAGTGTGTGCTCCTGCGTGTGTACACAGAATGGTGTCAACCTGTGTGTACCTGACCAACTCATGGACTGTTGTGTGCAGCGTATTTTGTCATTTTCATTACACTTTTATGATTAGATTGTAACTGATTTTTAGCACTTTGTTTTATCCTGAAGCGTGATTCCATTCTTCTGTGTATCATGTGTGCAAGGCTGTCTCAGCGTTATTGTCTAGTGTTTGTCCCTCAGACAGGTACTGTTAAATGATTTATTCTTCCATTTGAAAGCAGTTTAAACTATTTTGTATTGTAACAATAATATTTGTGCTTGTGAGTCTTGATAAGAAGCACATTAGTGCAAAGTAAATGTTGCATTTATTACATGTGTTACTTTATTTCAGACATTTTCGTATGACCAGACACATTTAGTAATGCAGATACACTCAGACAAACTACGGAACATATATTAATAAAGGCAAAAGTGTCCAAAGTACCGAAGAGTGCTGAAAAGTCTAAAGAAAATGGCATCCATGTGTAACAAACTGTAAGAGACCGACTGGCGTTAGGGAATTCTTAAGAGTTGGAAGATTTTACAGCATCAGTTTATTATGCGTGAGGATTTGCCTGTTGTATATGTACATTGGGTGGTTCGAAATTAGGTAGATACTTTGTTAGTGGTGCTTGTAGTTTATGCATAATTTAATTTACTGTTTTATGATGAATAAAAAAAATGTAAATTAAAAAGACAAACTGTGTGAAAATTTTACTGAAGGGAAAAAAGATTTTAAGTGGGGCATAAATCACCACACGGAAAGCAAGGAGGGCGGCAAGGATTGGGCGGCGCGCGGGCTACATGGGCACAACACCAGTACAGAGGCAGGGCAGGGCAGGGCAGGGCAGGGGAGGGTAGGGGGAGGGGAGCACTGAGGCCGCCACAGTGGTTGACATAGGGGTGTACAGGGGACAGGACAAGGGGGAGACACACTAGCTCAGGGGAGCAGATCGTCGCCAGACTGGGAGAGGAGAGCGAGGAGGAGGGACACAGCGAGAGGGATAGAGGGAGGCAGGGTACAGGGCGTGTCAGTAGGCTGCCTCTGCTGCCATCTCGCAAGGTGGCTATGTCGCCCTTCCTTTATGCCATCAAAAATATTGAAAAATCTAAAACATGAAACCTTAAAAACTTTTGCAAAAATTAAAGGTGACTAGATTTTGTTTCATAGCCGACAAATGATGACACCGGCAAAAATAGTTCCTGAAGTTATGTGCTACAGATTTGACGGAGAAGTGGTAGAGTCATCAAGACAACACTCTTGAAGGAGAGTTAAACCTAATCAGCTGCCTGTGAAGTGCGTCATGCACGCTCACGAGGAACAGTGTGACGTCCAGATGATGAGTTAGCGGTCACTACATGCCCTGTGAGCACCGCTGGGAGCAGTACTCTTGAAGAGGTGAGTAGATGAGTAAGTAAACAAGTAAGGAGCTGCAGCTGCAGGGAGAAGACACGGACAGCACGTCTATACACCAAAACATAAACAGTAATAAAACCTATGGACACGCAGCAAAGTATGGACACGTCAAACCATGAGCGGTGAGAGAAGACTTGTGCCACACGCGTCAGGGAGAAATTTCACATGAACTACTACATAGCCAGTGAAGATCAGTGAGTGAGAGACGTTGAGTGTGAGGACTGGTTGTGTGAGGAGTTATGATACTCAGTCTCTCAAAGGGATGGCACGACAACGTGACTGATTATATTTTTGAAATGCAGGATATCCATACTGTCAAAGCTTAATGCAGGGCGGTGATGTTAGAGGGACTCATACTGATAAACAGAGGCAAACACACAGGAAAACACACACACACACACACACACACACACACACACACACACACACACACACACACACACACACACACACACACACACACACACACTCCGGTAGCTCTGGTAGTACTTACTTACTTACTTACTTACTTACACACACACACACCGCTCCGATAGTTCAGCGGACTAAGGCTCTGCCCTCTCAGGCTCCAGCCTAGCAGGCTGAGGTTCGAGCCCCGCTCAGGCTGAGATTTTCCGCTGACAAGGAGCGATTACTGTCCCTCCTTGAGCAAGGGGGATGGGAGTGTGCGGTGTGTGAAGGTCCCAGCAGTGGCCAGACATCGACTAATGAGCCTTGCTCTAATCGGGAGGGTACTTGCTGGCGATCACGAATCTAGCGCGTGATCAGGCCGTGGTGATGAATTACACACACACACACACACACACACACACACACACACACACACACACACACACACACACACACACACACACACACACACACACACACACACACACACACACACACACACACACACACACACACACACACACACACACACACACACACACACACACACACACACACACACACACACACACACAAAAAAAAGGTATATTACCTCAGCTACATACACATGCATACATACAGGTATACATACTTCCATACATACATACCTAAATGAATAAATAGATGCATACATACATACGTGCATACATACATACACATACAACTTGTTATTGGGGGCGTGAACCAGTTAGTGACCTATAGAGCCAAGCCCAGCAGGGGTGCCGGGCTCGCGTCCGCCCTGCATTAATGGATCTGTTCATGAGAGCTTGACTGAGTTTCGACAATAAGACAGAATTGACAGGTAAGAAAACTTTTGCAGTCAGCTGATGCAGAAGAGATATATGACAAAACAGATTAAGTACATCTGCGACTTACCACCGCTAAGAATGTGAAATTTTTCTAATATTTCATGAGGGGGGGAGGGGGAGAAACAAAATGGACATCGGTTAGTGTCATACCGTATAAAGTGAGTCTAGTAATTAAATAAACTGGATCACTTTTCACCTTGGTGGTCTACTTCCAAGGTGTGACTAATCTCACTGACATATGGTATAGAAAACTGTCCTAATAGGTATACCAGTTCAAAATTGAGAGAACATTGAAATAGTCTCTAGTGCAAGTCAAACTAACTAAGTACTTCTATGGTTCATCCGGGCTGTCATGTATAGCACATCATACACTTAATGTTCTTTCTTCATACAAAGGTACATAAGACTGTCTAGGGAGTTGTACCATTCACCCGCCCCAAGGTATCAAGGGAACCCTACAAGGCAGAGGCTGATTTGACTCAAACTTATTTAAATCTTGGCTGTGATATCAAGTCATCACAGTGAGCACGCCACCACAGGCACGCTGGTGACCGGCTGATAAAGTTATAACTATGAAACACACAGACTGAAGCAGATCCATACACCATGAACTTAACCTTTAGTTGTAAAAATATATCAGGCCTTGTTTACCAAAAAACTACGTTTAGAGTCCAGGTATTTAAAAGCTTAGTCCAGCGGACCCACCACTGCTTGACGCGGAAGTGCACGGAAGGAAGCTGTGTCTACTTGACTCGTAACAAGGACGGGCACTCCATGAAGGTATTACACGCGGTGAGGAGAAACATCTTGTTTGGTTAAAAGACGCTCTTCACTTCATGTTACTCTTAGTGCATCAGTTGATGTAGTTACGCGGATGAAGGAGGAAAATGACGTGTGTTTGTGAGCGCGGGGAGAGTGGCGGCAGTTTGACAGCTGCTGGCTTAAAAATCCGGAGCAAGAGACGCACTGAGTCAAACAAGTAAAATTGTCAGGAAAGCAGATGATTGTTCTCTCTGGCAGTGGAGGCAACTGCAGAATAAAGAGAATCTGCAAGAAATAGTGCAGTCAAGTTCAAACAAAGCTATTTAAGTGGCATGAAGACCTAACAAGATAGTCTTGTAAACTCCGAAAACTTACATCCTTATTATCTGATTACGAACGTTACACAGTGCTAATTTTGCTACAGACAGAGCGCCAATCAGCGGTGGGTCACGTGCTAGTACGTCTCACAAAGAGTTCTGCAGCGCATCGGGCAAGCTTTTTTGATACCCGACTCATTCAAGGATTAAGGGGAGGGGAAGCTTTAGGTTAATGATGCAACTAATTATTAAGGTAAAAAATGGACACCATGGATCACATGAATCGTGTGGATAAAAAATTAGCGTTCTAGATTATCTGATTTATATTCAATCCAATTTATACTACTTAAATACGGAACACTTCGTCAGGTCAACCAACGTACCAACGTGCAGCGACAATGAAAAACATGTTTTCACAATTTTTTCATGCACGGTTTGTAGGTAAAAATATATTTATTAAGATGCATCACTTCAACTATACAGAAGCTGAGCAGTGGGTGATACGGCTCGTCTTTGGGGGCGTCTGTTCCCCCTCCTCTGCTCTCAGCACCACCGGGCCGGCCGCGGTCAGCATTGCGCCGTGAGGCGATAAGCCCCGAGGCGCGACGGGCGAGTGGCAGCACACCTGAGGCGTCTCTTGACGCGCCAATAAGCGATGAAAAATGAAAGCTATTCTGACTCGGTTTTCCAAGCATCGGGCGTCTGCATGACAGCCTCCAAGAGCGGGGCACGTCAGCAAAGGTGCTGCCACTTGCCTGCATCCTGACGCTTCAAGGCAGCACACATGTAGGGGGAGGGGAGGGTTGCTGCGGTGCCTAAGGAATCTATTTCCTCTAACTACTTGATCTACTGAGGCTCTATGTGACGTAAAGGTCTGAAGGGACTATTTCTTGAAGGTACGTGTTAACAGAATCATTGGGGCGCCCATGACTACAGGAGCCAGCAAGTAAGTCCCGAGGGGCCACGCGACGCCACGGAATCCTAGGCCCAGGTGGGCGGCGTCCCATGACGGCTTGTCGGAGGCATCGGGAGTGGCCTCGGTGAGTTTGTATCCTAGGAACTGAGTCTTCCATTAACTAAGGCCATCCAGCTTTCTTAAGGTCTTATAATAACGAGGATAAATGAAATCTCTCTCTCTCTCTCTCTCTCTCTCTCTCTCTCTCTCTCTCTCTCTCTCTCTCTCTCTCTCTCTCTCTCTCTCTCTCTCTCTCTCTCTCTCTCTCTCTCTCTCTCTCTCTCTCTCTCTCCGCCTGTTGCCCAAAGGTGAAAAAAATACTGAATGTCTAATCTCTCTCATCAGTGGCTTCTGTTTGCAGTAAGGATAGCACTAACTTGAAATGTAAAGTCTTGGCACACAGGAGTTCGTCACTTCTTTCGGTGTTCTTGATAATACTAGGAAACATTGATAGTAATCTAATTTTACTTATTTCAGAATCATCAAATGGATGACCGAGTTCAGATTCTCTCAAACGGAAGGATCCAGACTATCTAACGAGACAAGGAGCTCTTGTCCTGAGAAGTGAACGAAGAACAGACCTCGGGCCCATCAGTCCGTGGTTATTCTTGTGCTCCTTGCATAGACTTGGGGCACACAACTATAACATATGTATGTATGTATGTATGTATATATATATATATCTATATATATATATATATATATATATATATATATATATATATATATATATATATATATATATATATATATATATATATATATATATATATATATATATATATATATATATATATATATATATATATATATATATATATATATATATATATATATATATATATATATATATATATATATATATATATATATATATATATATATATATATATATATATATATATATATATATATATATATATATATATATATATATATATATATATATATGATTACAATGTATCCAACTGTTCCTTTCCTATCTCCATGGGCCATGTAGTGACAGGACCCTTCACCTGGCAGCTGCGTGTCGTCTGTTGCTTCCGTTTTGCCGCGGCTTCATGATGCAGACAACGGCTGTTTGCACGTAAAACACTCAACTCACGGACGATTGCAAAGCAAAGTGTTTTTTTCTTTTTTCATCTGACTTAATATTAGGATAATATGGAATCCGTTGGCTCCGAGACAGTCTCGTTAGTGGTGTGTGTTTGGATTGTTCACCAGAAGATCTATTCTACTGTGTGGGACTGTTTAGTAGAAATTAAGCCAAGTTAGATATATAAGAAAAGGGAATCAACTATTGTATAAAGCATAAATCAAGCTTGCCTCTTACCGTAATACAAATAATAAGTCAAAAGTGTCTACCAGCTACTTAGGGTAAGGGTGTTATAAATGTACCTCAGGGTATTATCAATGAGTATTTACATTGCAAATTTATTATAAGGAAAGTAAAGCATTGCTGCGGGGAAGGGCGGCCTGCGGTAGTGTTTGCTTAGTGCCTGGCCGGCCGGCTGCTGGGCCGCGCCGGGCGCCTCGCACTCAGCACCCGGTGTTTTATCTTGGCCTTGTGTGTACGTGTTTTATAGCTCATGCTTATCTATGTTGTTTCATATAGGACACTCGAAAATGTTTAGAGTTGTTCCACATAATAAAATTAAAATTATTTTGCTGGTGGGCCGTTTTTGTTAACAAGTCTTAATTTATTTTAATGGATTTATATATTTATGGTTGTGGGTTGAGGTGGGATGCAGGTAGCAGGGACGTGCCTCATGTCGTGTGCCTGTTTGTTGCCGCTGACTTACAACCTATACATATTCCTTTGTGCAAGCAGTCAATGTTTACGTATGTTTTGTTGCCGAATGATTGTTTCTATTATTCTACTATTCTAACTTTTACCGTCTATTAATTACTTTTTTTTTTCAGCGACAAGCACTTGACTTTCCGCGGTGAGTATTCTGTCCTGTCGCCGCGATCCCCGATCAGAGGATGGTAAGGTCTCTAGTAAAGTATGAGTGGTCGAAGAGCGCGGCCCACAACCACGTTACAACTACTTCCTCAACTAGAGTTATCACTGTTGCGGCTGTGTGTTTGTAGTGGCTGACGTAAAGTCTTGCAACATGTATTATTTTTGCACAACAAATATTGAATAAATAAATATAGCAGGCTCAGCTTTGCTGATTTCACTACTTCTACGGCATTCAGGCACATCATCTATTTGGGTTGTTATTTGAAGTCACGAGTCAGGAATTTAATTTTCCTTTACATTATATGATCGTGTACGTGTTCCCATATATCATACAGCTCTGCTCTGTGCTCCTGCCCCGAGCTGCGCTCACTTCTCTGTGGCGGCATCTACATGGAGTGCAACTCTCGTATGCTTATTTACTTGATCGTCAAAATGATTTAATATTATTCTTATACTACGCATTATGCCAATTACTTTACCAACTTCTAATTTTGTTACTTTTAATGCCATAATTAAGTTGTAGTGTATCAAATCAAGCGTATTAGTTTAGTCATATTTCTAGGATCAGCAGAGATCTAAGGCCAGTTAATACCACTACAGGTGTGCCTACTCAGAATGGTACACTCTGATGACCACCACAGCCACAACACAAGCTCGGTACTGTACACCCTCATAGTGACTCACCGTCCGTGGCTGTGGACACTTTCTCTAAGTAGTAAATGATAAACAAAACATCAGTTCCTGCTCTGTACAGCTCTGACATGAATATGTATATATGGGAGTCTTTATACAGCACTGATATAATCCACGAAGCTTTTGTCCAGATATAGGATCTAACTCACCTTCTATTTGCTGTTTCACTTCATTTATTTGTGTTTCTATGGTGTTTTTCAACTCTGTAATAAAGGAAGAAAAGAAAATTATATTATGAACAGAAATCATTCATTGCGTGTCCTTTACCAACATCAAAGCTCAGCTTACCGTAAAAAACTTACACATCTAAAAATCAAATAAAAACACTGTTAAGATTCTGTAGTTTTTCTTTTGCTTGGCACAGGTTATGACTTTAGTTAATTAGGGTACAGTTTAGAATATATTAAATCATACAATAATATAAATAACTGCCATGCACCATAACGCATGCAAGAAAATTAGACATCAGAGGAAGACATAGATGTACAGATGTTCAGGTTGATGTGGACAGTAAGATTATTATTACAGTTTAAGACAATAGATATAAGACATAGACATAGATGAGCAGGTTGAATGAGATTAGAGTAAACTGAACCAAACAAAAATGAAGCGCACGATGCAGTATTATTGTTGTTATAGTATTAGTATTATCGTCTAATGCAGGACAAGCCAACCCTCTGCATCCAGGCCAAGTTTGCGACACAGATGACTTGCCCGTCCTCAGAGTAGTATGGGGGAATCTACTGTGTATGTACTGACGAAGAGATACAAGATTGTTCTAAGTGTATGGTGAGAGGTGACAAGAATGTGTGTGCTCGTATGTGTGCGTGTGCGTGTACGTGTGTGTGTGTGTGTGTGTGTGTGTGTGTGTGTGTGTGTGTGTGTGTGTGCGTGACGCAATATAAACAGTGAAGCGTAATGTCTTTAATATCGCTCCTCGAGGTAAATTAACCATCGGCGTGGAGGCGGACGGCAACCTGTCCGCACACCACATTGGGTTCAAAAGTGAGAAAACAGGTTTCCATTCTCTCACAGGACTCGGTGATCGTCTTCCCCGCCAGAGAGCCTCTAGAGCCCCTAAGATGCCATGGGATGCTTGTACAAGGGGTAAGACTCACAGTAACACGAAGAGGGAAGGAATCGTCACAGAGGGTTGAGGGATAAAGAAAACCAGAACGAGGAAAGAGGAGTTAAGGGTCACGTAATTTTCTGGCCTCTGTCTTAAAGGGAGTTTTGCTGTACTATTTGCTGTGACGGCATAAGATAGTTAGGGTGGCGACGGACAGAAGGAAAAGATAGATTCATATCGTAAGACTGCGGTTGGTGACTGAAGGAAGGGCAAGAGGGGGTAGTCAGTGGTTTCCGGAGTTTAGTTAGAATGACGTGAGGTTGCTGATCTACCCATCCTTTCTTTTCTTTGTACACTGGCATAATATTCAACCTCCAGTATCGAATTGAGCTCCACTGACCAACAAAAGGACTAGACAAGGTACTTCCACCCAGTGTAATACGAGTTTTGAGTGGGTAGGAATCAAGTGAGGATTCAACTACACGTACACCCACACACACTGGCGACCACGAGTCCAGCAAGTGAGGTCACCCGCTGCTGAGGGGAGTGTGGAGGGTCGAGCCGGAAGCAGGGAGCGGAGGGAGATTCGAACAGATGACATGGCAGTTGGGAGAGTTGTAGTGTGTGTTGCCTGGGCCTATTGCTGCAAGATAATAGTAACTTCACGAAGACTCCAAGGGAACAGAGGCTCCTGGTGGCTCCTGTTGGCCCTGGCTGTGGTAGGGATGGTGGTGGTGGTGGTGGCGGTGATAATGGTGGTGATGGTGGATGGGTTAGGGGCGGAAGGGTTATAGTGGTGATGATCAAGACATAGTGCTGATATTGAGAGAGAGAGAGAGAGAGAGAGAGAGAGAGAGAGAGAGAGAGAGAGAGAGAGAGAGAGAGAGAGAGAGAGAGAGAGAGAGAGAGAGAGAGAGAGAGAGAGAGAGAGAGAGAGAGAGAGAGAGAGAGAGAGAGAACACTACGTTATGATGATGGAGACAATGAATACAATAGAATGGTGGTCCAGTGTGTTGGGATGACAGTTGAGTTAAGGCTGGCTGAGAGAAAGGGAGGTAGGTCTGTGCAGGCTGTTGTGGTGGTCTGTTCAAAGTGGCAAATCAAAGGGGGGGACTGAGGCTGCTGCTGTGGCGGGTAATAAAGGTGGAGCGCAGTGTACTGGATGCTGTGGGAAGGTGAGTTGAAGGTGGATGGTGTATGGACGAGAGTGAAGGTGGTGGTGGTGGTGGTGGTGGTGGAGGTGGAACAACTATGGTCAAGATATTAGTTGGGTCCTAGTGAGATTTAGGTTATCACTGTGGAACAATATCACAATCTGGAAGTGGCAGATACAACAATGCGGTGAAGGTTAGGAAAGCAGAGATGCAGACAGACAGACATTCAGTCACACCACATCGGTCACCAGCGCTGTTGACTCATCATTGACTAAGCCCATTCGTTACCTCTGTTCATGCCCTCTGGTACTACTCCTGGACTCCTGCATCGACCACTACATTGAATCATTAGAGCTAAGTATCGCTGTAATCTTATTCTGACCTAGGAACTATATTTACCTAGTCAAGAAAAGTCATTATTCTAAAGCCCTGACATGCTCAACTATGTGTGTGTGTGTGTGTGTGTGTGTGTGTGTGTGTGTGTGTGTGTGTGTGTGTGTGTGTGTGTGTGTGTGTGTGTGTGTGTGTGTCACCATGCCCCACCTTTACCCCCGTGTTGGTGTGCCCGGCTGCCTCCCTCCCGCCCCTCCCGCCCCTCCCGGCCCCGCCCCGCTGGTTACTACTCACTCGTAAAATCATCCTGATCTTCGGCCTCGGCTTCTGCAGCAAGTTCCTCGGGTGTCTTCTTCTTCCTCATGAGCGGGTTGTCTGGCATCATCTGTTCTTCGGGCATCGGTTCTTCTTTCTTCTTAATGTTATACTGAAAGAAAAGGACGGAATCAGTCTGGAAACATTTTTACTCTAGGGGGACTTAAGGCATAATTTTGAGATGATAAACTGAAGGGAATATAATGAAGAATAGTAGAGAAAGATAACAGAGTATTGCGTTCAAGTGTAAAAAATGGATCGCCGAATAACCCTATTAGCGTGCACCTGTTGATAGAGTTTTTACGCGCTGGGTAGCGGTGAGGGAGACGCTGTTTAGGGTGCTTCTTTATCATGCGTGACGTGAACAAACACATTTATAGATCACTTTCTCCTTGGAATTACCGAAGGCATGAAGCAATATGTTCACATCCGTGCTCACATATTGAGGTTTTCTTTTCTCGCGGTACTAATTACCGTCGTCGGCCCGCAGCCACGCGGCACAATTACCACCCTATACCCGCGCGAGCAAGGACACCTCGGTCATGAAGTTCACCGTTAAGCTAGAAGCACTTGCTGAGAGACGCCAGTAAAGTCCCAACTCTCCTTTGGGGGCAGGTTGTGAGGCGTGTTTACTCTAGGTGACGGCCGTTGTGGCCTTGTTTGCACTGCCCGGGGAGAGGGGGAGGAGCCGACCCTGCTAATTACGGGGTGATGAAGGCGGCGCCGCGTCATGGAGTTTGCAGACCCTTGTAATTATAGAAATTGGAAGATGTTTTTGTATGTTTTCGCGACAGTCTGGGCCACGAGGCCATCATACTGCGGATGAAGTTGATACAATAACCTCTTGACGCAACAACGAACTGTTACTAACTTTACTAAAAACTTCTCTGGCTTTAAAGTTTTAAGCCGAAGGGAAAGCTAGACCTTTATTATTACCTTGTTGAAACTTTGAAAATTTGAAGTTAAATAACTAATATGCAAATAAGGGAAACCACTCCATAAGAAGAGCATGGTATTCGTATTATGCCTCCCCTAATGGTCGGTTCCTGTGTTGCTCCAAGTGCTTAGCAGCACAGTACTCAGGACGGCACGCCTTGCCACAGTGCCCCACCCTTCCCAGGAGCCGGTGTGACGGGTTGGGAGTCACGCAGTTAGTTACTTCACTTATGGAGTTCAGACATACCTAACTCACTACTACCCATGACAAGCAACGACAAATTACCGGTTCCCTGGAAAATACTAGACTCTGAAGACCGTTGGAACACTGAGCCATAGGAGAATCACAAGTCCCCGTGGCCCGAACACCACTGCGTGGCAGCGAGGTTGAGTGCTATGGCTTATTCATCACGCACAAGGGTGCCGTCACGTGACCTCCCTTCACGGCGGAATGTCCATTAAGACTTATAGTCGGCCAACATGTACTTAATTACTCCAGCGCCAGCATATGTCATCATTCACACACACACACACACACACACACACACACACACACACACACACACACACACACACATACACACACACACACACACAAACACACAGACTCATACACACACACACACACATCAACGGATGCAATAGCAGTCATGGAAGCTCAGATATCGACAAGTGTTGCCGTTTTAGGCCATCACGTGTCCAGACACACATACACACATACACACACAAAAAAAGTCTTGTAAGCAAGCTACTGTTTCAGGTGACTGTTGAGGAGGGAGGAACGATTAAAATGTTTCAATATAACATGAACTAGCTGACTAATGGAGAACCGCGGGCTCGTCGCTTCACCCATTAGTCGCCCGTCCTCCCGAGCGAGCTCCCCACGCAGCTGTCCTATCCATCTCAAGTTCTTCCCAGCATGATCGGTCGACTTGAATCATGAATTCCGTGTCTTTTCGAAAATATATAAATTTTAGCCTTTTATGACGAACACCTAATTTGGTAGAGGTACCACATCAGTTTCTTGAGTGTATTGAGCTGCCTGAACACGCGAGTATGTGGGCCATGAATCATACGGAGGCGACGAATAGTTTGTGACCGGGGCCCATCTGTCACGTGGGAAATACTTGTCACTACACTGTACGAATACACCGACAACCTGACTGACTTAGCCCAGAGTTAACGTTTGTGTAGTTAACTTTATCAGCTACACATGATAGATAGATAATAGATAGATAGATAGATAGGTGGAGAGAGAGAGAGAGAGAGAGAGAAGAGAGCGTGTGTGTCTGTGTGTGTGTGTGTGTGTGTGTGTGTGTGTGTGTGTGTGTGTGTGTGTGTGTGTGTGTGTGTGTGTGTTTGTGTACGCGCGCAGATCGATGGTGTATCTGTCTTGGATATTAAAGAAGGCGCTTTAAGAAAGGCTGAGACCCTGCCGATGTTTACCTTCGGGTTAATGAAACAGTGTTGCCACCTCCCGCCGGAGCCCTTCCCCCTTCTCTGCGGCTTACATCACACAGGCTCACAGCGGCCCTCAAGCACACCTAACACAGACCACACGGATTATTTAACACTCTTGGTCGGTGATATATGTAGAGACAATTAATTAAAGGAGGACCCTCGTTACAGAGAAGCTCCCAGGTCTGCAACACGCGATACACCAGGAGCCAGAGCATTGCAGCGACAGCCTCAGCAATGGAAGGATAATTTTTCCACAAAAGACCCATAACACAATTTCGCTTGTCAATATTGGTGTGGAGGGCGCGGCGGCGGGCTGTGCTGGGTTCGTCGTGAAATTTGATTAGCGGAGCGTATCACGGGTGGGTATATATTGGGAAATGATATAAAAATCGAGAGCTCTATGTAAAAAAAGCGTGTATGTACGAAAAATTATCCGTTAAACATCCTTGGGCACCTCAGAGGCAAGAAATCTAGTGTTGGATGATTGGATGTTGGTAACGGTGGAAAAATACGGAGGATATTGTTAATTTTTGTTAGTCAAGTGGTAATAATTATCTACCTCAAGGACACACGCACACACACACACACACACACACACACACACACACACACACACACACACACACACACACACACACATCTCCACACAACAAAGAGCATGGCAGGTGTCCGTCATGTTGATGGAAAAGTAATCATCATCATCGACAGCCTGTACAACCCCACCGCCGGACGTGATGTGCCTCTCCGAAACGATTCCATTAGTTTCTGTCTTGTGCCTCCAGCTTCCAATTTCGATGTTAGTTCCACATACTCCTTAATTTCATCACACAAGTATATAAGTAGTCAGTTAGTTAGTTAGCTGTTAGTCAATTAGTCAGTTAGTTAGTTTGTCAGTTTGTTAGGTAGTTCTTAGTTGGTCAGCTAGTTAGTTAGTTTTTAGTTAGACGTTAGTTAGTTAATTAGTTAGTTAGTCATTTAGCTAGTGATTCAAGCCCCGACCATATATGACATAATTTTTCATTGAAGGCTTTTATATTCATGGAGAATTAACATAACAATTGCTTTGCAGCCACTGATACACAGCCAATTGAGAGGTAATTAGCACCCAGCGTCAGTAAACACAGTATTATGAGGAACAAATTAGTGCTTTGTTCACATAACCAGAGGCGGGCGAGGGCAGGGGGGCGGGAGGGTACACACCGGGCGTGAATACCCCTCGGCGGCGTCAAGGGTCCTGGCGCCCGCCACGGAACATTACGGGTCACATTCTTAGACATTTCGGCCTCCAAGTACACACATTTGAAAAGGCTTTCTTGGAGGTTCTGGGCATCTCCAGGGGTAGTTTTATGACCCTGGTGGTAGTCTGACCTTTCTGTACCATGAACGTAAAGAAAAAACTCATTAGAACTTGATTACTTTCTTGTTGATATGAAAGGCGGAAGAGTCTGAGAATACCGACCTAGATCTTCGACAAAACGAGTACAGTAATGCCGCTCACCAGGACTCTTGCTCTGGCGGCCGGGTTGTCGTCCTGTGCCTGGGAATGCTACTAACACTCAGGGCGTTGCTTCCCATACGAATACTGGTCATTACGTACACTGTGACTTCCAAAGTTAAATGATAAAGATTGCAATACACATCCAAACAACCAGTCATCTATTCAACCACTTAGCCGTCCATCCATCATTCCCTCGCATACTATCTATCACTTTCAAGCGCTCACACCCACTAATCAGCTTCAACCTCTCGCCCATCAAGCAGGACGTAACACAACACCCGCCACGTAAAGACAAGGGGGTCGCCGCCTCGCCGCCCCCCGCTGACAAGGCGTCGCCATACGTCTGGATCAGCGGATGCTTTTAGGGCCGTAATTAAGTCCCCATGAAGGGGCTTAGGGACGCCCCGGGCCAGCCAATCGCGTCGAGTATGCGTGTCATTAAAGGGGCTTAACTACGCTCTCAGGAAGTCATTAACGTCAGCCGGGCGTTAAGGAAGCAGGGGAAATTTACTGGGCGGGATGAGCCAAAACTAACGGAGAGCTGCCAGCCACCGCCCGTGATGCATGGAGCCGAGCGTCGCTGAGTTATGGCGCGGCGCTGCCCGGCCCACAGTGCTCTCAGCCTGGCGCCACCTGATGGATGGCCCGTCGCTACCTCGGCTGGCGGCGGGCGGGCGGGCTGGCTGCACGGCGTCCACGGATTTGAGGAGAAAAGGGAGTGTGGGTAGGTGTATGTATGCGTCCGTTTTTTTTTTTTTTAATTTCCAGAACACAGAATTCACCTAAGTTGAATTTAGGAGAGAAAAGGGACCGTGTGTACGTGTGAGTCCGTTTATTTTCTTTTTCATCTGCAGAATTCTGGAATCACACTAGCAAAATGATACACTAGGTCAGCAAAGGTAGAAATACACGGTGAAAATATGCTAATTCACTAGAGCGGGGGACAGATACAACGACGCCCTTAGATCTCGTCCCCGTCCAGACAACCTGAGGCCCACAACACTGAAGGGCACGGACGAACCTTACCTGTTCCCTTCTGTCCCCAGACTCTGCGCCCCTTACCAGCAGGAGATCGATGGGATTGGTCTCGTCCCCCTTAAAAGGTTTGTTTTTCGAAAGTTTTAAAATTCCATATCGGATCTTCAGAACTTTGGTGTAATATATATTCATGTTATTAATGGGACGAATATAGTGTTTTTTGTCTCTCTCTCTCTCTCTCTCTCTCTCTCTCTCTCTCTCTCTCTCTCTCTCTCTCTCTCTCTCTCTCTCTCTCTCTCTCTCTCTCTCTCTCTCCCCCCCCCCCGGCCCTAACCTTCTCGTGATCATATTTGCTTTTCAAGAGCTCCTCTCGAGGTGTTTATCAGGGCGGCCAGAGGGACGCTACCCACACTGTAACAGGAGAAACACGCCGCCACACGTCACTAAGAGATTAAATATTGAATCCAGACTTTATCGTGGCACTGAGGACTGTTGCAGAGAGCGTAGGATATTAAAACTCCCGTAGTGGCTTGGTTTTTGGTGGACGTCACGCGGGCGGCGCCAAATATAGATCTGAGGGAAAGTTCAGACAAGTTTTTTGAGGGTTCGGAGGGAGTGGGAAAGAGGCAGCGAGATGAAGAGATCTAAATAACAGATCGCCCAACTTGGAAACGAATCGATACGCAGCGTGGAGCCAGGCCGCGTCCTGCTGATTTAATCTTTTTGATCTGGCGAGCTGAAACGAAACCGAAGAGTATATCGAAGGGAATCTCATGAAGGACTAATTTTGTTTTTGATGAAGGCTATGGTTATGATGATGATGATAGCGATGGCGATAATGAAAAAAATAAACATGATAATGATAACAATAATAATCATATAACTATTACAGAGTGTTCTTACGATTTTTTTTTTTAACAGCAGAGGAAACAGCTCAAGGGCAAAAAAAAAAAAAGGAAACAATAATGAAAAAAAAAAACCCGCTATTCGCTGCTCCTATAAAGAGTTCAGAGGAGTGGCCGAAAGATAGGTCAATTTCGGGAGGGGAGGTGTCCTGATACCCTCTACCACTACTACTACTACTACTACTACTACTACAGCTACCATTACTACTACTACTGCTACTACTACTACTACTACTACTACTACTACTACTACCACACGCAGCCCCTTATTCCTTAATCTCTTCCCACTATCCACTTCCCCATTCCATTATCCTGACCAAATCATCCCCACCCTCCCCAACTCCCCAATTTCCCACTGCAAGTTCCACATTTATTTTCTTAAACAGCACTGGAAGTAGTTCAAGGGCAACAAAAAACAGGACACGAAAAAGCCCGTTAATCACTCTTCCAACCCTCACCGTAATCATTGCCCCACTAATCTCACTCCCCTTACTTTCCCCAAACACTCACATCTTCCCATTCCCCTCTCATGCATTCCCCTTATCAGTCACGTCCCCTCCCCGCCCCCCCCCTGTACTATGAATCGCCACCTTCTACCCAATCACTCCCTACTGCTCCCACTCCCCTTTCCCCTTCCCAAACCACCCATCTCTTCCCACTCCCCTCTCATGCATCCCCCTTCCCAGTCACGTCCCCTCCCAGTCCCCCACCTGTACTACACTTTCCCACCCTCATCCCAATCACTCCCTACTGCTCCCACTCCCCTTTCACCTCCTCAAACCACCCATCTCTTCCCACTCCCCTCTCATGCATCCCCCCCAGTCACGTCCCCCCCAGTCCCCCCCACTTGTACTACACTTTCCCACCCTCATCCCAATCACTCCCTACTGCTCCCACTCCCCTTTCCCCTCCTCGAACCACCTACCTCCTCCCTCTCCCCCCTTAGACCTTTCCCTCTTCAGTCACACACCCCTCCCCGCCCCCCCCCCCTGCTCCATAATTCTCCTGCCTAATGTTGGTCGGTCATTACGCTAAACAAATGAGCTCTAAATCTCCCGCCATGACGAAGCGTACGGAAAATATATCAGTGGGTGAAAAGTACCGTAATTGCCACGTTATTAAAGCTTGCCTCTCTTCTATTTTTACTCTTTTGTTTTGATTTTTTTTGGAGTCAGCTGATTTTTTTTTTTGAGAGGTCAGCTGACATTTTTTTTCTCGGGGTCTGTTCTTTTTTTTTGCTATTTATTTACTATTTTGGATTTGTTTTCCTTGATTTCCATTTATTTCTTATTTACTGCCTCTTTTTCTCTTGTAGTTGTTTTTAGGAGTCAGCAAGGTTTTGTTTTGAGAAGGCAGCTGATACGTTATTCTCGAGGTCTTTCTTTACTCTTTCTTGCATTGTTTTCCTTGATTTCCATGTATTTCCTATTTACTGCCTCTTTTTCATTTTTACTTTTTTGCTTTTGCAGTTTTTTTTTAGGAGTCAGCTGATTTTTATTTTGAGAGGTCAGCTGATAAAATTTCTCGAGGCTTTTCTTTACTCTTTCTTGCATTTGTTTCCCTTGACTTACATTTATTCAGTTAGTATTACCTTTACCATTGAGAGTTACACAACACTAGGGTTTTACATCGCGACTGGAATCTAGAAACAGAGGACAAGAAACGACTGGCAACGTTAGTATGTTCTACAGCGGGATCATATAACAGGCTGATGATGATGGTGGTAGTGGTGTATAATTTTTGTCAAGTTTGAGCATAACATGAATATTAATCTTGGCGAAGCTGTTAAAATACTAATGATCCCACAAATATCAAAGTAACTCCTCTTTTATCTCCTAAGCCGAAAGAAAGTTGGATGAACACGACACATTACCGGTGAGAGGAGCGACAGGACGAAGTAAGAACAGGAAGAGGCGAAAAGGGAGCCAGGAAAGGAAGATGACAGGCGACGGAACGGAATGAGAGAATATACATCAAGGGAGAAGAGAGGAGAGGAGAGGAGAAGAGAAGAGCGAGGGAGAGGTAAAGGGAGCGTGGAGGCAGACAAAGGGCAGACTCCGTAATGAGGATCAGAGGGGGATATAGAGGGAATTATTTAGGATTAATGAAGAGCGATGGCGCTGGAGAGAGAGTGGAGAGAAGAGGGAAAGAGGCGGGAAGGAGGAGAGGAGCGAGGTCAGGAAGGAGCATGAGGAATGATGAGGCTGAGGAAGGAGAGGAGGAAATAGATCGAAGTGAACATATGACTGTGACGCTCCAGAAGGTAAAAATGACTTCGGGAAACAAAATGGCAGTACAAATAACAATGAGCATAACAGGGAAGAGGCGGGAAGGAGGAAAGGAGCGTGAAAGAGCACAAGGAGGCTGAGGAAGAAATGGAGGAAACAGATCGAATTCAACACATTACTGAGCCGCTGAAGAAGGTAAAAAAATAAAAAAATAATAAATAAATAAATAAATAAATAAATAAATAACAAAAAACATACTGAAAATATAAATAGCAATACTTTCAAATATCTGAATATAACTTCAAACACCAAAATATCAATACACAAAAAAAAACATGATAATATAAATAACAATACCTTCAAAATATCAATAAAAAAATGAAGAAAGTGAGTTTGATGCAGGTGAAAGTGATACGCCGAACCCCCGTATAGTTCTTTTCCTTTTTTTATCTTCCTTTCCCCTTCCTTCGTGCCTCCTATTGAGTCGCCGGCGTGGGGATGGGATGGCGGGCCCAGATTCCTGACTAAGCTACGAACCCTCCCTCTTCCCCATTTTTTCCTCCGCCCCTCGCCTTGGCTCCATCCTCCGGCACGATTTCTCACGCTTCCTCCCATTCTCCTTTCATTTTCATCTTCGGCCTCCCTTCCATCACGCTTTTTTCATCTCCTGAGCCGCTCCTTTTTCCTTCCTCCCTCGCCTCTCAGCACCCTTTTCCCTTCGTTTCTTTCCCTCGTATCTCCCCTTCCTCCGCTAAGCTCCCCTTCTTCTTCCTTTCTCTTCCTCACTTCCTTCTTTCCTTCACGCCTCTTCCTCCTCTTTCCTTTTATTCTTCTGTCCCCTCCTACGTCTCATTTTTTTATATCCTCACTTTGAGTTTCCTTTCCCCTTCTTTTTTTCATCCCGTTCTTTAGACCTCCACCTCCCGCTCTGCCTCTGCCTCCTTCTTTTCCTGCTTCTCCACCTCCTCCTCCTCCTCCTCCTCCCGCCTCGCTTCTCGCTCCCAGCCTTCACGCGGCCTAGAGGTGTTAGGTGGTGGATTTACGCTTATTGTCACTGTTTAAGGACGACGCTGGTAATCTCTGGGAATCATATATCAAGCTATGATCTCCTGTGAACCATTTTTCTCTCTCTCTTTTGCTGTTATCCTTCCCTCCAGCCACAGACTTTTTCCCCTTCCGTAACTTAATTGTTCCCTTCCTTTCATCCCATCCACTTCATTCTCTCTCCCCTCCGGTCCTAAGTTTCTTCCCTTTTCTTTGTTTTTTCCCTTCCATTCGTGCCACTCCCTTCCCAGTCAGTCTTCCTCCCGTTCCTTGTCGGCTGGACTTGAAAACCTTGAGAGTTTCCCGCAGTTTATTGCATGACATTTTTATCTGTTTTATGAGCTCTTGAACGTTCTCATTATTCCTCTTTTTATCATCTCTCTCTCTCTCTCTCTCTCTCTCTCTCTCTCTCTCTCTCTCTCTCTCTCTCTCTCTCTCTCTCTCTCTCTCTCTCTCTCTCTCTCTCTCTCTCTCTCTCTCTCTCTCTCTCTCTCTCTCTCTCTCTCTTTCTCTCTCTCTCTCCATTGATACTTCCTTCCTCTTTTCTCTTTCACTCTTTCTCTCTTGTTCATTCAGCCGCTGCTATTGTCGTTCTTCTCCACTTGAATGAACCTTGAACCTTTTGCAGTAATATTGTTTCGTTTCATTTATTTCTCTTTCAAGGACCATTAATTTCGTTTACATCAACCACTATATCATTCACACGTCATTCGCTGACAATAGATGAATATTACACACTGTTCCTCGCAAAGAAAACGAAAATAAGTATTATATTATCCTTATGAACTATGTGTCAATTTAAAAGTAGACAGTGCAAGCATTGGATGGAGTGCGTTTTATTTTTCTTTGTCTTTCCTCATACTTTGCCGAGATGGACACCTGAGGGATTTTTCGGGTGACTCAAAAATCGTTCTTGTCTAACTTTTTTATTACGGTCATCTTTTGCTTGCTTGTTTGTCCAGTCCAGTTGTTGGCGTGGGATTGCCTTTGTAACGGCTCCCCCATATGGTCCTTATTCTTGATTCTTGATTACTGATTGGCGTTGTTGTGTCTTTTAGTCTTGGTGAATTTTCTTTTTTCTTAATTCTGATCCAGATTTTTGTGATATAATTTTTTTCTGTCTTCAATTTCTTGCTGCCGTCCGGACTGTAGTGAGCACTTTTTCTTTCACCTTTTTTTCCCTTGTTCTGCTTCTCTGCCACCAGGTCCTCCTCCTCTTTCTCTTCCTCTTTATTTCTTTCCTTTCACCCTCTTTCTTTCTCGCCTCCTCTCCTCTCTCGTCTTCCTCCTAGTTCCCCTTCCCTACCACCACCTCCTCCTCCTCCTCCTCCAACTAATCCTCTTCATTTCCTTCCTTTCACACCCTTTCTATATCACCTCTCTCGTCTTCCTCCTCTACCTCCTCCCCCTCCTCCTCCTCTTCATTTCCTTCCTTTCACACCTTTCCCAACTAAGCAATATAGATGCAGATCCGGCGCTCCGTCACACTTTCCTCCCACTAACTGACCTCACTCGCCTCATAGCGCCGCTCCATCGCCCTATCAGTCCTTCAAGTTGACGGCGTATCCCCTTTAGCAGGCTTCTGTCTCTCGATCACGGCCCGTCAGCCTCACCTCACCCACGACACGTCAACTTTAAAACAGTCGTCCATCTACCTGCGTCCCTTCAAAACACAACCAAGTCACATGCAATCATTTAGTCAATCATTTTTCTCTCACTGCACCTTTTAATAGTGGTATCTTTCCTTGGTGTGTCGTCTGTCGTGGTGAGGTTCGTCATCCATAAGAGAGGCTAGTTTTTTTTCGTGCCGATGACTTGTATAGGGGGGAAGGCCACGCCCTATCGACCACCATCCCCCATCAGGCCTCAAACCTCGCTCCCTTTCTCACAGCCACTCCGCGCCACACCCGCCGCCTCCCTCACACCCATTACCCGCACACAGCAGCCGTCAGCCTCTTCCGCGCTCTGGACGTGAATCTCCTGCTCAATGTACCCTTTCCCCGAGGCAATCCTTTCTTCTTCCTCTTCTCGCCTCGGAGCGCGCAGGCCAACGTGGGATAATGATTTACAGTCAAACCTTGATTTACGGCAATACTCCAGCGATACCCGGAGGATTTATAGACGATTCAGCATTTGTAGGTGCAGTTTCATCTCTGATTGTTTTTGTCGGAGAATTTATCGCCCTCATAAACCTCCGTGTAAAACTCCGCAAACGGGAAGTCGAGAAAGTTAATGGAGTGACACCTTCAGAATGCAATATTTTTTACCGGAACGCTTTTTCAAAATCTCTCACTGCTGACATGATTCTATGCTGCTCGTAACTCTTCTTCGGGAGGATCAACACCTTCTTATCGTGACAAACACTCTCCTTTGATCCTCTAAAACCACAGTGTCCCCCCCCACCTTCAGAATGCACTATTTTTTACCGGAACGCTTTTTCAAAATCTCTCACTGCTAACATGATTCTGTGCTACTCGTAACTCTTCTTCGGGAGGATCAACACCTTATCGTGACAACCACTCTCCTTTGATCCTCTAAAACCACAGTGTCCCCCCCCACCTTCAGAATGCAATATTTTTTACCGGAACACTTTATCAAAATCTCTCACTGCTAACATGATTCTGTGCTACTCATAACTCTTCTTCGGGAGGATCAACACCTTATCGTGACAACCACTCCCCTTTGATCCTCTAAAACCACAGTGTCCCCCGCAGTGTATTAAAAAGGGCCTCCAGCAAGCTATCCATTCCAGGCTCATCCCCCATGCATCTACAGAGCACCACAGGGAAATCTTTGCGCAGGATAATCAACAGCCCCCACGAAGCGGCTGAAGAGGCCAGATATGGAACCAATAGTGAGGCAGGAGGGGAGAAAGAAGAAAAAACGAGGGGGTGGAAGGCGTGGAGGAATGAAGGACCCAAAGGAAAAGGAGGGGGCGGACGGGAAGGAAAATGGTGGAGGGCGGGTGAAGGTGAAATGACCTACGGAACGTCCTCGTAAGATTTCGTGGTCGCAATAACCCCGATGAAAAGAGGTCGGGCCCGCGGAATAACATCACGCGAATGGAAATACCGCGCACAACAAAAAGAAAAATCGTGGGGCCATGAATATAAATGAAGAGCACTTTTGGGAAGGAGGTGGAGGCTAATGTGTTCCGGGGAGGAGAATAATGTTTGGCGTGACGAGGTGGTGCCCCCTTCCCCCCCTCCCCTCCTCCTCCACTTATATGCCCGACGCTCGAGCTGAAAAATGGCAAAAGATGAAGAAATGAAAAATAAACAGGCTCATGAATTTGTGAAAGATTAAGTATTCCATCAAACAACCCTCAGCCGAAAGATAAATGAAGAAAGTAACCAGTAATGAAAAAAAATGGTAATAGTAATGTAGGCATGAAAAATAGAGTTCAATGGAAAGCTGAATTACTGGAACTTTGTCACGGGAGAGTTAAATTTACCGGAAAGTCAGTTATATGCATTTTTAGGATCGAAACATAATCTGATAACGAAATATGATTATGTGCGGACCAAGTACCATATCCACTGGCCATTAGTTAAGCCTTCCTGCCGAGGCCCGTTGAGAATGGCGACTATACCGACTAATGTTTGTTCATTTGATATTATAAAAAAGAAAAAATATATATATCAGGTCCACCGCTTCCCTTTTTTCCCCTTTCTCGTCACTTTGGTCCACGTTACACTTCACTTTCACCTCCTCTTTGCCTCTGTTTTTTTTTTGTCCTATTCGTCTTTCTGTTTTACCCTTCTCCTCCTCGTCCTCGTCCTCCCCTTTCTATTCCTCGTCCTCCTCGTCTTCTTCCTTTCCCTCCTCTTTTTTTCTATTCCTCGTCCTCCTCATCTTCTTCCCCTCCCTCCTCTTTTTTTGTATTCCTCGTCCTCCTCCTCGTCTTCTTCCTCGCCCTTCTCCTCTATGTCCTTGTTCTCCTTCCTATTCCTCGTCCTCCTCGTCTTCTTCCTCGTCCTCCTCCTCGTCTTCTTCCTCGTCCTCCTCCTCGTCTTCTTCCTCGTCCTCCTCCTCGTTTTCTTCCTCGTCCTCTTCCTCGTTTTCTTCCTCGCCCTCCTCCTCGTCTTCTTCCTCGTTTTCTTCCTCGCCCCCCTCCTCGTCTTCTTCCTCGCCCTCCTCCTCCATGTCCTTGTTCTCCTTCCTATTCCTCGTCCTCCTCGTCTTCTTCCTCTCCCACCTCGTCTTTCTATTCCTCGTCCTCCTACTCGTCGTCTTCCTCGCTCTCCTCCTCAATGGCTTTGTTCTCCTTTCTATTCCTCATTCTCTTCCTCGTCTTTCTTCTCCCCTTCCTTCCTTGCCATACGCGCCCCACCCTTCCCAATAATCCCTCTAATTACCACAGGGGCGAGTAGGCCAAAAGGGCACCGAGGTATTAGACTCACATCTTTGTACATGCTTATTAGGAGGACAACAATATCGAGGGCAATTTACAAACACGCGTGACCTGGGAGAGAGCACTGCAAAGGAAACCTTGGACATCGAAACGTCCTGTAAGCCCTTCCTCCTCCTCCTCCTCTTCCTCGTCCTCCTCCTCGTCCTCTCCCTCCTCCTTGTCCTTGCCCTCGAGTCAGACTCTTCCCAAAAGTTGGACACCTCAGTCCTCAATTGAAATTCCTTGAGTATTGATGCGGAGGCGAGGAATTTAGACGAGAGAGAGAGGAAGGGGAGAGTGAGGGTGGCAGCGGGGTGCGGGGTGAGGGCTACGTAGGGGGTGACGGGAGGAGTCTGGATGCAAGGAAGGAGCTAAACGGGCTGATGGGTGAGGTGGATGCTTAGAAGGGAGCTAAACTGTGGGTGATGAATGGATGCGCGTTGTGAGTGATGATAATTACTAGAACAAGAGCTCTGCTTCAAGAATCCCCCGCCATCTAGCAAATAGTTATCTGAATAATCTGGCTCTTAGCGAGACGGGTCCCTTCGGCGGCTCCCTTCATTAATAAATCATACACGCCTCTCCACCGCACTCCACCTCTCCGCTGCCCGTTTTTCCCTTCCTTCCCTTTCCTTCCCCTTCTTCCCCTTCCTCCTCACTCACCCTGAACTACCTAGCGAAGGTGTCGAGGCGGAAGGCATGGGGAAGGGATGAAATGGACGAAAGGGCCGCAGGGAAGGTTCTCTGGACATAACAATAAACAGCCACACAGAGGCCATTACTTTGCCTATACGGGACCTCAAAAAAGTAGCCTGGAAACAAGGCCGCCACCCCCATTACGTCCTAGAACCAACCCTCCCTGCGGATCTTTATGTAGCTTTTAAAAGTTTTACTCATATTTTTTGTTTCATATACGATAGCTCTTTCCATTAGGGTTGGTGATAGATATGTAAACAACGTGGGTCAGGAGTAGGATCAGTTTGTTCAGAGGTGGATTTTTTTTTCTTTTTTTGCTCGGGATGAGTTGCGTCTCGTGGGGGTCTTGCGGTGTGCGGGATATTCTTCTTTAAGTGGTTCGAGTGAGTCTCATCGAACTCCAACAAAACTTCCAGGTATCAGACGCCAAGAAAGTTCTTGTTCTGTGTTGGGTTCACAAAAGAATCCGAATTTTCTTCAGTTTGGCGAAACCCTTCCTGAGTGAAGCCCACGGGGAGGGAAAGAAAGTGAGGCTCGTGTGCTAAATCTCTGAGGTCATGAAGGTTCACGCTGCTCACCCTCGCCTACGCATCTGATCTATTTAACGCTCCCCTAAGTCTACACACGTCCCTACACGCCCCAGCGCTCTCTGCCACGCGCCTCAGGGAGAAAAATTATGTTACTGAAAAGCCGAAAAAATTGTCGTACACGCCTGGCTCCCTTCGTCCCTCCCTCTCTCCCCTCCCCCCTCGTCACCCGAGGCGCCGGCAGCCTCTTTGCCACATAAAAGACAATTTTTTATTCGGGCCGTCCCGGAAAAAAGTTATATTTTCATATAATAGTACACCTTTTGTTCTCCCTGGAAAACATGCGATGAACCTAAAACGAAAAATGTAATATAGACACTTCCTTTCTCTCCTGTTTTCTTGCTTACCGAAAAGAAAAGAGAACCTGAAACTAAGAATTCCCTCTGACGGACGACCAAAGAGATATCCCCTTGCCTTCACAACCTAAAACGAGAATGCAATACAGGCACGCTTCCTTACGCTCTTGTTGTTCTTGCTAACCAAAAGATAAAAAGGAAAACTTTGAATTCCCTCTGGCGGAAGACCGAAGGGACATCTCACTGCCTTCACAACCTAAAACGAGAATGCAATACAAACACACTTCTTTTCGCTCTTGTTGTTCTTGCCAACCAAAAGATAAAAAAGACAATACGAATTCCCTCTGACGGAAGACCGAAGGGACCCAGAACGAAAATACAATACAAGCACACTTTCCTTACTCTTTTGTTCTTGTACACCTAAAAAAGAACAAAAACAAACAAAGAGAAGAGAAACTAAAGCTATGCATCCCACCAGACGAAAGACCAAAGCGATATCTTACTGCGTTCATAAATAATTTCGTCCCTTGGATATACATTAAAAACACCACTTAAGCCGCTGAGTGGACCTCGGCGGCGTATTATCAATGATCGAAATTCATGAAGGCTTGGGCGCGGCGCGGGGAGCTCAGCAGCTTATGGCGAGACTCAGTCCGGGCATTTCTTGAGAGTGAGAGGAATTCGATAGCGGCAGCTGGCGTGGGGGGAGGAGAAGGAGGGAAAGAAGGGAAAGAAGGAAGAGGAGAAGGAGGAGGAGGAGGAGGAGGAGGAGGAGGAGGAGGCGGAGGAGCAGCAGACGAAAGAGAAGACGAAGGAGGTGTGGTCGGGTCTATGAGGATGGAGGGAATGTGATCTCCTTTTACTCACTGCCGCCTGCCTGAAAGTCCGCCATAAATCAAGTAAAAAAAAAAAAAAAAAAAAAACAGGCGCACCAAAAACGAGTTAAAAAAGGCAAACGGCAAGAACTTAAGCCACTAAATCATCCCCATTCTTTTCCTCGCTAGAATTCGTCTTTCTATCCCACCTGTAAATCACTTTCCTTCTTCCATAAAAATCCTGTCAACGTGGTGGTAATTACAGCGTTGCCACTAAAAATTCATTCTCGAAAATATACCAACCATATTTCAAGACACCTTTCGGACCGTTTTTTTTTTTTTTTTAATAATCTTCAGAATTCTCTACTACTTTTCTTTTTCGGGGAGCAGTAGTTTTGCGGCCTTTGTTTACCCGTCGTGTTTTTCTAATGTTTGGCCTTGAATAAAAGAAAAGTCGTGAGGCAATGCAACTTTTAAAGACCAACAAATCACTTAGTTTCTGTTGGCTGCCACTTCCCTGTCTTTCGCGCAACACAAAACAGTCACTGAAGAACCTCCTTGACCCTCTTCTTCATTGTTTACCTCACGTGTAGCCTCCCCGCCCATCCACAAGCCCAGGAAGCCCCTCCAAGCCGTCCTATCCACAGCTTTACGCCGGGAGTAGATTGCGGCGCTACAAGTTAATATCTGGGCTGAATGAGGCTCTGGGAAGGCGTCGTTATGTATAAGAATGAGGGCGGGGTCGACCATAAAACCAGAAAGGGGAAAAAAACGGGCAGTGATGGCGGTGCGTGGGCGGACGTAACGAGGCCGCTGGTTAGGTTTTTCATACTCTCTCTTGCCTTCTTTTTTTAGTGCTTTCTTCCATCCCCTCGAGGTGATATGTAAAATGGAACAGGGAGTGTTTTCATTGTACTTCTCTCTTACTCTTTCTCCGCTTTTTCCAGCTATTTCTTCATCAACATTATCGTTCCAATTACAGTTCAGATCACGAGTCCGATTCTCAGGATATTCAGGTTCTATATGATTATGTTGAGTTCAAAAGTCTCGGGTTACCACAACCAAGAGAGGGAAAATGCATCCTCGTGCATTAAAACAACAACCCTTTGGACTGTGTGACTCTAGCGTGAATTATTGACGTACTCTAAACAAATCATGTGACAAAACTGTATTCTTGTATAAAGTTTCTCCAGCCTTCATTGTAACTATCTATTCTAATGTAAATCTTTTATATAATTTTGGAAGACACTCGCTAAATGTTATCTGAAGCTGAGAAGCAATAAGCAAGTAGCTACTCTCTAGTTCTTCGCTGACCTCTTTTTCATAACTAACTTTCCAACGACCCAAAGATATTGCAGAAAGGGAGCGACACCGCCACGGCCACACTGGTCGTTGGCGGCGAGGCGTGGTGGTGGGCTGTCGCTGCCGCCACGACAAAGGGTCAATGATAACTCGCCTGGAACGCTGCCGCGGCCTGAAGCAGCAGTAGCAGCCCATCCTGGTGTGGGCTGCCAAGATGCTTCATAATATTTCCACTGTTACCACAATGACCCCCCCGTTTCTTTTCCTTCTCCTCATGCAAGTCTGCATGAAAGTAAGGGTACAGATGACTCCCTTGTCTTTAATTCACAATAGACTTCCTGCAATAAACAACCGTAAGAGCTTTGCTTGCTTTAAGTAGACGAAGACAGGCGGGAGTGAACGAAGGTTTCTGTTAGCGCTGCCACACTCGCAGTTGGACGCCTCCCAAACTAAACCCATAAAAACCCAAGGCTACAGATTTGTTGGCACTCCGAGTAAAGCGGTTGGGTCCACAGGAAGGTTCCAGCGCGTCCCTGTTAGGCCTTCGAGTCTTGGAGACCTTTGAGAATAGGAACTTTTAGGGAGCTTGACGGCCCCGTCAGTGAATTAGAAATGTCCCTAAGGAGAACGATAACAAATGGGATGCAACGGTTGGTTCGAATTGGGTCCACAAACGCCCATCGAATTAGAACAGGCCTCGGTTTACACAAGCCAAACTTATTTTCACTGCCATTGTTATCCAAACTGTTGCCCAGAGGGACGCGTCAGGCTTTTATATAGAGATTTATGAGGCTGCTTTTAAAGTGCCTCCTGTGTGGCGAAGATAGAGACGGAGGGGACGGGCGCCAGGGATCGAAGGAGGGCCATAAGCCAGTCCGGCGGCTTAAAGTTTACTTAACTGAATCAAACTGAAAAAAAGTTTGACGAAGCTTAGGTCCAACTGAGCCAATAAGCGGCATGACGAACTTTGACGCCCAACTTTTCACGGCACACGGATGGTCAAGCTGGGATGGAACACAAATTGACAAAGACAAGATGCGGGCCACTTTTCCTGAACACAAAGATGGAAAAACGCAATAAAAGAGCCAGTCAGCGTCACCGCGAGGCTCGGCTGTGCCCGGAGCGGCGCGCCCCGGGAGCCGAGGCGGACCACTCGCCGCTTAATGGACGTCCCGCAGCGGCACTTGTCCGGGATTATTTGCATACCAAAGGATCAGTTAGGGAGGACACGCGGGGGTAATGGTGCCGTGCGTTACGTGCCCGTCCTCTCAGCCTCCAATTAAGGGGATGAGCCGAGGGGAAAGAGGAGCAGAAGGAAGGACGCGAAGAAGACGCTGAGGATCGCCGACCCTCCCAGGCCGCCCTTAACCTCTACTTGCCCTCCCAAAATCCTTACATCACGGCCCTGAATGGACGATTTATTCCCTAGTCAACAAGGTTATTATTCACTCAAGGGGGACGGGGGCAGGGAGGACGGCGGCGGGCGTTGTGTCGAGCTAGGAAAAGTAGGTCAGAAGACGGGAAGCGAGGTGGAGGTTGAGAAAGAAATCAATAACGATGATGACGATGATGGAACAAAATGGCCGAGATAAGGCGAGTGATAAATGAAGGCATTGTTCTCGGTCCCAGATGCGACTCTACAGAAATGCGGAGCTAAGGGATTCCATTTTTTTCAAGGTATTGCGATGGTATCCAAGAAGTCTACCTTTCTTTAACAACCAGTGACCTTACGATAACACGCTGCCTTTCAGATTACAGATATTCATGATCCTAATTCATGACTCACCATTTTTTTAAGTCCTATTTATATATCGAAATGAAATGACTTTGAATTTTCTTTGCGAAAAATGAAAATAGCAAACCATTGTGGAAGCGGTAGCGGTGTGAGGAATATAGGAAAGGAAAGAAAGAATAAAGGAAGAGAGAGGGAGAGAGGGGAGGGAGTGAGTAACGGAATTGTGGAAAGAATGGAAGTGTGAAAGGATCAAGGAAGTAAAGGAAGGAAAGAGGAAGGAAAGGAGGGAGGAAGTGAGGGAAAGGAGTAAGTGACGAAGGAAAGGAGACCCCTGTATTTAAGGATGGTGTGTCATCATGGAGCGGGCGGGGGAAAGGGAAGAAAGGAGAGGAAAAGGTGGAAGAAGCAAGGGAAGGATTGAGTGAGGGGAGTGAGACCGTGGCCTGGCGGGGTGGGCGGCGTGGCGCGGGGCCTCACTTCCGGGGGATCAAGGTAAATGGTTCATGACTTTCAAATGTTCCGAGGCGGGCGGGGCCGAGACGGGGCCGAGACGGGGTCACGTTCGCCCATTAGTATTTCATCCTTGGTCCCAACGATGCCTTGTGGGCGCCTGACGTTCCAATCAGATTACTTATCACTTTAGTTCTGGTTGTGCATTGTGAAGCTTCAACCTTTTTGCACTTTCTCTTTGAAAAATGTTACACGCGCTAGGAGCTCTTATTTATGATTCAAGTCTTATTCCCTTTACGTCTTCCCTCCCCATCGACTTCTGTTGCTTGACTTTGCGCTAAATCTTCAGCGGTACCTTTGAGGTCTGTATTTTGTTTCTAGTGATAGCGAATGTAGTTATAACTGGCATAATCTTTTCAACCCTAAGCTACTGTCATATAATTTTTCATATTAAAACTTCTAGTTTTGAAATTACTCGGTTAGAAACAAAGCTTGTTATAATGAGAATACTTTTCAGACCAATTCATGTGCATCATTCAGTCAATTAAATTTTCGCATATTAATTAGCGGTCAGTTTACCCTATCCAATACGCATCGGCTTCTGTGGAGGCATTATTAATCGTTATGGCTTCTTGGTAATAAATTTTGAGCAATATTCGGCTTCACCGAAACCAAAGTTGGAATGAATCTGGCAAACTTGTGTGGCAGCTGGACAGGCGGAGCCAGACCCTCCCGGCGAGGGGCCGCGGCCGCCTCCGCTGCGTCGGCTTAGTCTCTGACAGATCGAAACAGTTTTCTCCATTTCTCAGCATCGGGGAACCTAAAATTTTAGTATAATTTATCAAATATGGACGTGAGTGAAGTACGATAGGTCGGCGTGGATTAGTTTAGTTGAAAATGAGGGCTGCAGATTTACGAATGATCTGTCTAGGTTAAATTGTATAGAGATGGGATGCATTTCGCTGAGTTTTATTATTACCGTTGTGTTACGATGCCAGGCTAATTTGGGACAATAATTACACTCATTTGTTTTTCCATAAAGAGCCCAGTCACGCGCATCAATCACTACAGCCTCTCCCGGCCATAAACACCGTGGGAGGGACGCTTCGTGGATCACGGAAAACATTTATCACAATGAGCAACAACCGGGATGAAGGAAACTTGATTTGAAGGATTCGAAAACTTACCACGCGAGGGCATATCTCTAAGTCCGGCCCACGGCGTGAGGGATGTGTGCGGGGCTGCGGGGGCGGCTTTGGCTTGTCAGGGGAGACGAGGAGGTTTTACACCCTTCTCGAGGTTTCTTATTGGGAAGCGAACCCAACCTTTAATTGCAACGAAGAAAAGTGTATCTCAAAGAGCGAACCAACATTTATCACGACCAAGTTCTGTCTTTTAATGATATCGAGAAAGAATAAAGGCCTACTCCTCCTCCTCGTCCTCCTCCTCCTCTCTCTCCTCCATCTCCTCCTCCTCTTCCTACTCCTACTCTTCTTCCTCTTCCTTTTCTTCTTCTTCTTCTTCCTCCTCCTCCTGCTCATCATCATCATCATCATTATCATTATCATCATCATTATCATCATCATCACCATCCTCCTCCTCCTCCTCCTCTTCCTCCTCCTCCTCATCATCATCATCATCACCGCAGACCATCTCCATCATCATCATCCTAATCATCATCATCATCATTACCACGTTCCTCGCATATGCAGGCTGGGAGAGAATTCACACTTTTCAATTATTTACAAGAAAGAGAGAGAGAAAAAAAAAACCATGCAGCGCCCGTCAACCAGGAACATCCATCACATTATAAAAAAAATACACATGCCAAAAAATAAAAAAAATACTGAGACGAGAAGTGATGGCTAATTTCTCGAGGCAGGTAATGAGGGACGGGGGGGAGGGGGTAAAGGGAGGGGGAGGGGGAGCTCAGGTGTGTGGGATGAATCTCATTTCGTAATCAGGTCCAGGTGGGAGGGAGGGAGGGAGAAGCGCCTCGAGAAATGTGAGCGAAGGGTCATAGACGCGGAAAATAGTCTAGCAAATTTATTAAAGTGGAATAAAGTGGTTGAGTAGGGAAGAAATAATATTACAGGTCTTAACCATGGCTCCGAGGTCTGAAATAATAACTTAGGCGAGAAAAAAAGGTAAAATAAGGGAAAAAATAGTCTAGCAAATTTATTAAAGTGGAGGAAATTGGATAAGTGGGAGAGGAATGATATGAACAAGCCGTAATCATGGCTCCGAGGTCTGAAATATTACTTAATCTAGAAAAAAAGTATAATAACGAATAAAAGAGTCTAGTAAATTCATCAAAGTGGGTGACTGAGAAAGGAATAATATGAACAGGCCTTAACTGCAGCTCCTCTGGCTGGTCTGAAATATTACTTAGGCCAGAAAGATGTAAAATAATGAAAAAAGAGGCCTAGCTAATTTAATAAAGTTGATAAGTAGGGAAAGAATGATATGAACAGACTTGAATTATGGCTCCGAGGTCTGAAATTTTACTTAAATCTAGAAAAAAGTCAAATAACGTATAAAAATAGTCTAGCAAATATATTAAAGTGGATGATAACGGAAAGACTAATATGAACAGACGAGTTATGGCTCCGAGATTTGAGGTGTTCCATAATACGCTAAAAAAGTTAAGTAAGTAAAAAAATAATATCTCACTCAGAAAAAGAAAAAAATGAAACGGAAACAGACGCACGACATGAACGAGAAGAAACATGAGAAGGAAAAAAAGGAAAAACAAGAATCCGGATCTGAAATTTTGCTTGATAAACGATGAAAAAAAGTAAAACAGGTAAAAAAAAATTATCACTCACTCAGAGAGGAGAAAATTAAACGAAGACTGACGCAGGACATGAGCGAGAAGAAACATGAGAAGGAAAAAAAGGAAAAACAAGAATCCGGATCTGAAATTTTGCTTGATAAACGATGAAAAAAGTAAAACAGGTAAAAAAAATTATCACTCACTCAGAAGAAAAGAAAATGAAACGAAAACTGACGCAGGACATCAGCGAGAAGAAACATGAGAAGGAAAAAGAAAAAAAGAACCAGGATCTGAAATTTTGCTTGATAAACGAAAAAAAGTGAAACAGGAAAAAAAAACCTCATTACCCACTCAGAAAAAGAGAAAACTAACTGAAGGCAGACGCAGGACATGAACGAGAAGAAATATGAGAAGAAAAAAAGAAAAAGAGATAATTTGGATCTGAAATTTTACTTATTAATCTAGAATAAAGTATAAGAGGTAAAAAATCTGATATCACTCACTCAGAAAAAAAGAGAAAATGAGACGAACACAGACACAGAACATGAGCAAGAGGAAACATGGGAGGAAGAAAAAAAAAGCAAACAAAAAGAAAAGAGAAATCACAGAGGAAGACGAGGTAGATTTTAGATAATTCAGGAACACACGTTTTCCTTTCCTTATTTTCTTCTCTTACTTCCGGAAATCGTGGCTTTTCTTAAGAGGGAGAGGCATCTTCTTTCACTTCAGGGACACGACGAAGAGGGAATAGGTAAAGCGCAGCTGGAGGGAGAAGGCGGAGGAAAATGCAGAGCGGGAAGTGGAGGAGGAGGAGGAGGGGGGGAAGAGAGAGAAGAGGAGGGATGCTGGTGGGCGAGACAGGGTGGGAGAGGAGGGCAATGTTACTTGGGAAAGGAGAGATTGAAAGCAACCCCAAATGGAAAAAGAAAGTGAGGTAGAAGAGAGAAAGGAAAAAGAGCTGGAGGAGAAGGTCAAGGAGATGAACATAGAAGCAGGAAGGGAGAGAGAAAAACGGAGAGGGGGAAGAGGGAAATGATAAAATATTCTAAAGGCGGAGGAGGGAAGAAAGGGAGGAGTTAAGGAAGGAGAGGAAGAAGGAAGTAAGTAGGAAAATAGATACCAATGGAAGAGGGAAAGAAAGGGAAAAGTAATGGAGGGAAAGGAAGGAGATGGAGATAAAGAATGGAAGAGGGAAGGGAAAGAGGAAGAGATGGTGGTAGGAGGGAAGAGAAGAAGGGAAGGAGGAAAGGAAGGAGGAATGAGTGGAGAGAGAGAGAGAGAGAGAGGATGCCAAGGAAGGAAGGAGAGAGGAAGGATGCGAAGGAGGAAAGGAAATAAGAAGAGAGACAAAAGAGGTGAAAAAAGGAAAGAAGGAAGGAAGAAAAAAAGAGGAAGGCATGGAGGAAAGAAGAGAGAGGGGGAGTAAATCAAGGAAGAAGGAAGGCAGTAAGTGAGGAAGAGAGGAAGGAGATAAGGACAGAGAGAAAAGAGGAGAAAAATAGGAAAGAAGAAAGGAAGAAAGGAGGAAAAAGAGAAAGGCAAGGAGGAATGAAGAGAGATAGGGGGAGTAAATTAAGGAGGAAAGAAGAAAGGAAGAGAGGAAGGAGATAAGGAGGGAGAAAGAAGAGGCGAAACAAGGAAAAGGAGAAAGGAAGAAAGGAAGAAACAGAGGAAGGATGGAAAGAAACGGGGAGTAAATCAGAGACGAAGGAGGACAGGGAAGGAGGGAGGAAGAGAGGAGGGAGATAAGGAAGGAGAAAGCGGAGGAGAAAGAGAGGAAAGAATGAAGGAAGAAAAAAGAAGGCATGGAGGAATGAAGAGAGGAAGGGCTGGGGAGGGACGCAATAGAAAGAAAAAAAAAACTGGAGAGATTAGCTGAGGAAGGTTCGCACTGGAATCCTTTGAGGGAAGTGCCGGAAGGATGTCCACAACCACCTCCGATAAAAGAAAGAGCGAGAGAGGAAGTAAAAATATCCGACCGGGCGAGAAAGCGTTTAAAGCGAAGGGTTTTAAAGGTAATAAAGATAAAATGTGATGTAAAAGAGTTAAAAGAAAAATGTTGTTTGTGTAGTGAGTGCGCACTGTTCTGCCTAAATAAATAGAAAGGAAAAACTATGGCGAGAGAAAAAAAGAGAAAAAAAGGAAAAAGGAAAAAAGAAAGGAAGTCAAATTGCGACCTTCAGAGAGAAAAAAAAAGGTCGATTAAAAGACAGAAAAAGAGATAAACGAAAAGAAAAAAATCTGAAAGAGCGCAACAAAATTCCAAAAAAAAAACAAGAAAAAACGAAAACAAATGTGCAAGAAGTGAAAGAAAAGAACGGACGAACGCTTAAAAACACCAACTCACACACACACACACACACACACACACACACACACACACACACACACACACACACATAGAGCAACAAACACACCACCCATAACAAAAATAACAACGAAAACAATACATTTTTAACAAAAGGAGAAAGACCAGAGACTGAACACACGCACACGCACACACACACACACACACACACACACACACACACACACACACACACACACAAAGGAAAAAAAACACTAGAAAGCACAACACAAAGAAATACAAAACAACACAACACAACACACACACACACACACACACACACACACACACACACACACACACACACACACACGCCATAGCCTGCATCACTGTAACCTCCTTCCCTTCCACACACACACACACACACACGTAAACATCACCATCATTAATACTGATCCCCATTTTATCACACCCAACACGTCACCATTAATATAGAACCCATTTTTCACAACACTAACCCACCATAACTTAGCCACAGACACACCCTTTCTCAAAACACACCAACATACAGCTCATAAATATCATTACCACCCTATCCTCATCCATACATCCTCACCTTATCCTTATCCACTCTATCCTCATCTACCTTATCCTCATCCATAATAGTGTAATGTCTCACTTAACAACAGGAAGGAGAGTCACCACCGGCATCGTTAATCTTCTAAATCAACATACCAACACACTCAGGCGTTATGCTCTTCATTATCTCCCTCCCCTTATCTTATCCAAACACCAGGCACCAATACTACGCAGCTCACTTCACACAGCAGGAAGGAGGAAAAGTGAGTAGCTAAGAAGAAAAGTGAATTGGTAGGAAAAAAAGTGGGTTGGTAGGAAGGCAAGTGGATAGGGAGGAACGGAAGAGGGTAGGTAGGAAGACTAGTGAATGATTGTGGATAGGTAGGAACGAAAGTGGGTAGGGAGAAAGTAGGTAGAAATGGAAGTAGATATTCTCAGACACTTTGGCCTCTCCCATCACCTATATCCAAATGCCAAAAGGGAGATTAATCAGGTTCTCACGAGTGTTTGTTTCACGCTCATGGTACAGGACCTTCGTCAATCTACCAGAAGGGTCTTAAAACTACCCACTGAAACGCCCACAACTCATACGTAAGCCTTGTCAAATGTTTAGGTATGTGGCCCCTCAAATACCCTGACTCTCCCCTATCCCACCCATTACCTCTTCCTCATTACCCTCGTTACCTGCAGCACGATGTCTATGGGTGTGGCAGCGGCGGCGTTTGTTGCTCGTACCATTAAGAAAAAAATTACCTTTGTTAGCCTTTGCGGTGCCGTGTGAGGGATTGATGAAGCGGTGACGAAAGGTGGCGCCTCTTTTGTTATTGAAGGGAGAAGGGAGGGGGATAGGGGAGGAGGGAGGGAAGGAAGGGGGGGGGGGAGAGAGAGAGAGAGAGAGATACATACATACAGACAGACAGACAGACAGACAGAGACAGATAGACAGACACACACACACACACACACACACACACACACACACACACACACACACACACACACACACACACACACTCACTTATCCCCCCCCCCTCCCCACCAACACACTCATACTCTTTAATTCCTATTCGGCGGGAGGCAATGAGCTTTTTAATTTTTGTTGGTCGTCATTGCACAACGTCGAGCTTTGTGTTATAGCGATCATCGGACACTCGACGCAGCGAACGCGGGGGACGAGGCGTTAAAGGGGCCATCTGCAAGGGACTCGGCCATGAAGTAATTAATTGCTTCCACGTACAGCATTTTTTTTTCGTTAATATTTCACAAAGTTTGATGGCCGAAGTAATATTCAAATGGCATTAAAATTCACACGCGACACCTCTGATACCTCATATGTGCATTTTTGTTTGTTTTGTTTGTTCCATTATTTTATAGTTACGTGTTGTGTAAATGGTCGATGTCACGCATTTCTTAGTCCATCCACCTTTTTTTTATTCTTTAAGTTACACAGTCTAAATTATGCATGTGAAGCTTGTCTTAGCCCCATGCTCCCTCTTTTTGTTTATTTTGGTAACCCGTTGTCTAAATTATTCATGTCAAGGTTTTCTTAGACAATTCTCTCATTTTATATTCTATTTATATTACATATTGTCTGAAGAACTGCTATCGATCGTTCTTAGGCGTGATTTTCTTACGGCTGATGTGTTTGGCTTAGTCTTCTTCCCGCTCAGACCAACTTCTCCCATTACCCGCATTCATAACTTGCACTAATGCTTGCTTCGTTATCCCGGACCTCTTTTCTGCTTCATTAGTTTTTCTTGACGTGCAATCATCCTGTTGCAATGGCTGCAGAATCCCTTGCAGGCCCTTCATAAACAGACTTCTAGCGGGGAGTTCATCTTGGCCTTTCAGCTCGGAGTGATGGCTCTCAAAGTGTCCTCCGAGAACATAATTACATCGTGAGGCTAAGCAAGATAAAAACGTGCGGTGAGAATGCCAGACACATGATGAATAAGTATTAATATATAGCTAACAAGTTGCCTAGAAGTTACGTATCATCGGCGAGAGTTAAATGACGAAGTTCTTTGGGTGAAGGAAGATTTAAAAGAAAGAAAATAATTCGGAAAATACTGAAAAAGAGTGACGCTCACAAAGTCTCAGATTAATAATAGTGTTTTTGGAGCTTTGGTTAAATAAAGAGAAATCAAAGGAAGGTTTTTCTTCAGAGAATTACATTTAAAGGAAAGGAAAACAAAGACTACGATGTGCTGGGGAGGAACAGGAGAAAAAAAATATTGGAATTCTCAGTCACGGTCAAGGATGTACCGGGGAGTGATGAAAAGATTGAGAGGCAAAGTGAGCAACTGCCTTGGCGGCGGACTACTGGAGAACACGGCGGCGGTGGGCGTGCAGGTACATGCATGGCGAGGACAAGGGAACGACGTGGAGCAAAACTAGGAACTCGGCAAGTGTCGAAGCCTTTGAACAAACCTGCACGGGGGGAATGAGTTCCCTGGAATTAATTACGAAAGTCGAGTGTTGAAATTACAGGTGCAAAATGTAGAAATAAAAAGAGAGTAAATTCCGGAACAGCACCAGGGAAGAAATCTGAGAAAAGCAAGGCCTATCCAGAACACCATAATGATGAAATGCGTCGCGGGTACCAGATCAAGCCGAGAGCAATAAAGGAGCTTCCAGCCGGCCGTTAATAACACTGAGATAGCGTGAAACTAACCTTAATCAGCTTGGTTTACATTACCACTTGGCTGGATCCCTCGCTAAGTAATGGCCGCCGCTTCATAACCTCAAAGAGACCAAGGATCCCCCCTCCCATCGTCTCGGCGGAGGCTGGAGAACCAAGGACATGGACAAAAGACGGACGGAAGAAAACACATAAAGACGTAAACCCCGAAAGAAAAAGTCCCGTTCAGGCTCGGCGATGCGACCTGACAACTTCCCAAGACCAAGGACCGAAGACCAATGACCAAGGATTTACCCTCTGGCCGTCTTGGCGGAGGCTGGAGAAACGCGGCCACGGACAGAAGACGGACGGAGAAAACACACAAGGACATAAAACCCGAGGAAAAAGTCCCGTTCAGGCTCGGCGATGTGACTTGACTTAACTTCACAAGACTAACACAACGCCCTGGTAAAATTCAGTTATGCCAACACCCGTGTTTTCCCTGCGTGAGAGAAAGTCAAGCACATCCGGAACGAGTCACCTTTGATTCCTTTCTGTTTTTGCCTCTCCGGTTACCTCGCTCATCGACAGTGTAAACAGAGACGAAAAAGGTAACGAGGCCAAACAAGTCTCTCTCCATTTTTAACAACAGTTGTCTAATTAACGCGGAGAAAATAAATAACGGAAGGGAATCAATACGAATTTCAGAGAATCCAATCCACTGACACTTTTGTTCGGATCCGTGTGCAGCTCTTTCCTAGAACCCTTTCCCCCGCTACAGTGCGCTCAAGTGAAGGATACACTCAACACAGAAGGATAAACAAAATAACATTCCCGCGGTGTTGGTAACAGTGCTAGGATTCAATAATTTCTTAGGTGTTCAGTAGCGTGAATTACCTTCCATCTGGACAAAAACGAGAGGAAATCAACAGTCAACAGCCACATAACAGACGACACAACAAATACAACAACCAAAAGTAAATCAAACACCTCCCGGGCGACAGATAATTACGTTACAATCCCCAAATCCCTCACCGACTCGCCGATGCTTCCTGAAAACAAAATATTGGAACACAACAAAGTGGCGGACGTTCTATGCTGCCGCCGCCGTCCCGCTAACGACCTGCTGTTCCCTGTGTCAACATTATTCCAAATTCAGGCCGGATCCCCTTTGATCGAGAGGCAGCGTCGGAGGCTCATCTTTTTCTCATGTGCTGCGGCGTGTGCTGGTCCCGAGAGCGCCATTATTTTCTTGTGGGCTCATAAAGATTCCTCTGATGTGCCCCGGCGAGGTTGTGAGAAGGCGAGGCGATGGTTGATTCTCTTTGTTATGTCGATGAGTATCACTTGTGTTTTCTTTTCATGAGGCGATCAGAACATCAAAGATAAATGGGTTGACAAATCAACAGACAGATGGACAGATACACATACAGAAGCAGATAGAATGACAAATGAAAACAGACAAAAATGACAAACAGAAAAAAAATGACAGACGTTCAAATACTAAGAGACAGACAGAAATACAGGCATAAAGACACCCAAAAGACTTAATGGCATGACTTACAAAAAAAAAAATATCAAAACAAAGAGAAAACTCACTCGAAAAAAAAGAAAAAGAAAATGTAAAGGAGAAACACGCATGTCATTTGTCACGAGGTGAGCGAGAGTGGAAGTGGAGAAAACGCGAAAATATATTTTGTCTTATCAACAGGAGAAAGTTTTAAAATGAAAACTTCTCGAGGCGGTGAGCACTTCATAAAAAACAAGAAAATAGTCATCAAGGAGCGGCTAAAAATGGTAGGACACACTTTACAACCCCCCCCAAAAAAATGGAAGTAATGTTTGCGGATAAATATTTACGACTTTTTTATGGACTAGGACTGAAGAAGATATTTTTATTCACTACTCGAATACTGCCAGAACCACACACAAACAAAAACGAGAGAATATAACATAGCAGAATGTGAGATGAAGCAGCAAGAAGCAGGTCGAAGGAACAGAAGACCAGCGGCTTAATGAACAAACAAACACACGCCCCGCCCGCAGCCCCGTCGAGCAAAAAACACGCTTCTGGGCGCAGCTTAGGAGGAGGTAGTGAGGCGAAGTGTTATTCAGAGCCACGCCAGGTGAAGGGTTGTAAAAAAGGATTAACTCTCTCTCTCTCTCTCTCTCTCTCTCTCTCTCTCTCTCTCTCTCTTGTAGGATTTCACATAACGAGCTAAACCTTCTCACATTACAACTTTTTTGACTTCTTCTTTGTCTAGCGTTCAATGCGCGGTAAACCTTCTCGTGATATATTAATGCTCCGATATATTCCTTCCTCGTTTGGGTTGTATCACCGCATGTCTACTTGAAAAACTGTATATTACTTTTATTCGAAGTCAGAGAGGGAGAAAGATAGTATATCACTGCTGGATGTGGCACGACTAAAGCAATATTGATCTGATTTATTCCTGGTTGCATGAATACTCCAAGTGATTTTTATATTTACTCGAAGATTGATTTGCAGGGAGCGAGCGAACGAGCGGTCTTGGTGTGTATGAAGGTTGGGCGTGGCAGAGGAGGAGATTTGAGAGGGTGTCCGGGGGAGGCCCAGCGCCCGTCCCGCCTGTTGAAAGCTCTATTACTCTTCCCCGAATGAAGCCGTCAGGAGAGGATGTCGCCTGCGGTGCTGGCGGGGAATATTTCAGCAACGCTTACCGCTCCGTCTGCCTTGTCTGGTGTGAGGGGAGCGAGTCGCGGAGATGAAGGAACGTCAGGGGTGAGGTGAGGCAGTAAAAAGCGGGTATATGTATGTACGAACAGGTATTCGGAAGGGAAACGGTAGTGTGAGGCGGGTAATATATAAGATGGAACGGCGAAAATGATGCCGGTGCGTGCCTCGAATAATGTTTGTTTGGCGACGCAAGAGCAGCGCGAAAATAATTTAGACATCATTAACACAAGTTTCGCTGAAAAAGTTGCAGAGCCATGTTATTGACTTTTCAAATTAAATTTTCCGAGGGAAATTGGAAAAAAATATAATCACTTACGGTTATGAGAGACTGGTAATGAGAATTAAATCAACAAAGAAATTCCTGGGAAATATTAAAATGCTGCTTACTGTGAACACGAAATTTAATAACTTTTTCAATAATGCTCCTTCCTTAGGGTGAAGTTTACAGTCATAATAAATGATGAGGCTTTTATGAGAAACGTGTAATAAGTATCGGACGCAGCGGCGGCGTGTTGCTGAGCTGGCCGCGGCAACACTCCTGGGAATGGGATTGGACGCCTGGAGCACCGGGGCCGCCGCCGCCACGAGAATAACAGCAGTGGGTGGACACGCTGCCGTCTCGCCGGGAACAAATTACAGGCTCCCGGCGTGAGTGATTGGCACCAAACCAACGACAACTGATTAATTTCTTTGTTTTGTCCTCGTGGGATGTTGATAAACCGGGTCGGCGGACGGATGGACGGACATACATAACACAGGAACAATACGTGAGGTGAGTTTTGCACCAATGACCCGTCCTCACATGTAACCCCCGTCAGCTGCTTTGATTGCATCCTCGGCGTTACTAGACTTCCTTTAGTAACCAGGCATGAGGCAGCCACTGACCTGATTGGCTTGGGGTCGGCAGCGTGCTCTCAGTCATGCTATCAATCCAATTCTCGGGGAACATACAACATTTCCTCGACATAACAGAACGTTGCCCGGCTTTCCGAGGTGCAGAGGAAGGATTGGGGCGCGGATAGGAATTAGGGCCACAGTGTTCACCACACACTACAGTTATAGCCTAGCAGGCTTTTTTGTTGTTGTTTTTTTGTTTTTATCCCCTTGAGCTACCTCCCTTGCTGTAAAAAAATCAAGCTATTCATATGCAGGAGCCATTATTTCATCCCTATAAGAAACGACGCCTGAGTCACAGAGGTTTAAAAGGCTAAATAGAAGGGCAGGTCAGGGGTAAAGACAGGGATAGAGGACAGGACAGTCATACTATCAAGCCATTAACACCCCAGGAGACATTTTTTCATCCACATAACAAACGTTGCCTGGGGGAAGTCTTAAAGGTAGAAAGGGCCATGTAGAAGAGCATGACAGAGGTGAAGACAGGGATAGGGTCAGGGACAGGGCCACAACACTCACCACACAGGGCAGCCATACTATCAATCCCTTCACATCCCGGAGGTATCACTTTATCCACAAAACAAATGTTGCCTGGGGAGGTCTTAGAGGTGGAAAGGGCCGCATGTAGAAGAGCAGGACAGGGGTGAGGACTGAAATAACAGGCACAACAATCACCACTCGCTGCAATCATACCAGGACATTATTTCATCCCCATAAGAAACGATGCCTGGGGAGGTCTTAGAGGTGGAAAGGGCCGCATGTAGAAGAGCAGGACAGGGGTGAGGACTGAAATAACAGGCACAACAATCACCACTCGCTGCAATCATACCTGGACATTATTTCATCCCCATAAGAAACGATGCCTGGGGAGGTCTTACAGGTGAAAATGACCATGCAGAGGGGCAGGACACCAATCACTACACCCTCCAGTCATACCATCAATCCCTTGCAGAGGACATTATTTCATCCCCATAAGAAACGGTGCCTGGGGAAGTCTTACAGGTGAAAATGACCATGCAGAGGGGCAGGACACCAATCACTACACACTGCAGTCATACCATCAATCACATACAGAGGACATTACTCGTATTTCATCCCCAAAAGAAACGATGCCAGGGTGGGAGGTGGAGAGGAGCAAACAAGAGGGCGGGGCAAGGGTGAGGGTGGGCATTAAGGCCACAACGCTCACCACACACGGCAGGAGCGAGCGTCAGACCATAAACAAGGTAGTCAATCACAGCGGGACAAACGTTCATGATATATGCTAAATTATGCTGCGCCATAGTCAATAACGCAAGCGGGGAATGGAGAGGTGTGTAGGTGTGATGCGTTTGTCTCTCTCTCTCTCTCTCTCTCTCTCTCTCTCTCTCTCTCTCTCTCTCTCTCTCTCTCTCTCTCTCTCTCTCTCTCTCTCTCTCTCTGTTTATCTATCTATCTATCTATTTTTTTCCAGTTATGCCCAAGTAGATAAATTTGCAGTCTTTTCTCGGCCTACTCATTTCTTAAAGTGAAGGAACAATCTTGATATATTAATTAAAGACAATACTCTCTCTCTCTCTCTCTCTCTCTCTCTCTCTCTCTCTCTCTCTCTCTCTCTCTCTCTCTCTCTCTCTCTCTCTCTCTCAAGCTGGTGCAAAGCCTGGCTCTGCTTTGCTGCCTAACAACCGTGCAGTCAGGCAGTCAGGCAGAAGCAGTTGTGTTTGCTGTTTGCCGTCTAGGTGGAGGCTCCTGACAGACCTGCTGCTCGCATCCACTCGCCGACGTATTAATTTGTGCCTTTACCGTTTCTAAACTCACGGAAGACTTAACCGTTACAGAGGGACCAGAAATAGAAGAAGAAAGATATTGTGCCTCTGCCCTTGATAAACTTACGGGAGACTCAAGCGTTACAGAGAAATGAGAAATAGAAAGAGAGTCGAACCAGTGAAGCGGTATAGAATATATGAACATCTCTGAAGGGACGACGAGAGGAGGCTTCTGACTCAGCAAAGCCGGCCCAAAACCATATTTAATTAGTGCACGATATTGGAATCCCTTTAGGAGGAGCGGAGTGGAGTCTTCTGTAACGGACTCCTGGGGATTGCGTCCGTGGGGAGCCAAAGGGCGGCGGGCACGGCTGTGTGGGCTGCGAGGCGTGGCGGTGGAGCAGATGCAACAGAAGGGGCGAGTGAGACGGACCCAGACTAGACAGAAACAGACACAACAGATTGGCTGAGTGGGAAAGACAGGCAGAGAGAGGTATAGAAACATTGACAGACATGCAAGGGGTGGACACAGATTAGACACAGAAACAGACGCACCGACAGACAGGTAAAGGTGAGGAGTTAAAGACGAACAGGCGGACAGAGGTACAGGCACACAAAATCTTTACCAAACGTTGAGGGTGAGGGGGAAAGACAGAAGTAGACAGACAAAGAACAGAAAAGTGAACAGACACACCTACAGACTGGCAGACATTGAGGGTGAGGGGGGGAAAGAGAGAGATAAGAAAATATATAAACTAACATACAGAAGGACAGACAATGATGAATGAGACTAACATAAGACTATTAGCGAAACAAGGGACACACAGACAAAGATACAGAACAATAGACAGAGAAACAGAGACAAACCGACAGACAGGCAGCCATACAGACACAGACACACATACACATAAATGGAAATGTAAGCAAGACAACACGAGCCTTGAACTAACTCATGTATACACGAACTACAGCAAATGAATTAACAGAGCAAATACAACACATTGCAACCTTCAGCACACAAAGTTGCCACCTCGTCTTTCACGCCTAATAATTGCATGCATACGGCTAGAATTGAATAATGCTCGCTATGGTAATCCTCTTTGCTCTCCGAGGGAACCATCAGCGCGCTCATATGCATTTGCCGTCTTTGGGTGATGTGTGAGGTATTCTACACGAGGGGGAGGAGAGTTGGATCCCACAGTGGCGATGTAAAACACGTGTGAGGGCAAGTATAGAAGATTGCCTCAGTGCCTCGTTCCCTTATCTTCTTGTTCTCGGTTTGCTTTAGATGTTACGGGTCTCGCCACGCTCAGAGTCGAGGGTGGGAGCGAGAGGCTGGCGTGACAAGGCGGAGTGTGAAATGCCAACAGTGTAAATTTATGCACGGGTGGAATGGCATAACTCTGCGGGAAGGGACTGCCGCGTATCACTGTTCCCGCTGTTCCCTCCCTCTCCTTGCACCTTTCTTACTCTCCTCAGGTCATAATGCGGAGTTTAATTTGCTGTTTCCATTTCTTTGATCACATAAAGGAAATGAAATATATAAGCGTCTCTAGGGGCCGAAAGAGGAGTTAAATTTGCTGTTCTAATTCCTTCGCACGCAGGAAGGAGACAAAATATAAAAGCGGGAGAGAGAGACGTGAGTGGATGTGATTCTAATGCGGTGAGAAACGTTTCTGAGTTATTTCTAGTGTGCGAAAAAATGAGAAAAAAAGAGGAAAGGAAATAAGATAAGGTGGCAAAGCAGATAAGATTGTGAGATAGTAGATAGATAGGAGGAGACGGTGAGGAGAGACTGAGTACGTTAGAGAGTATAAAAGTTATCCCTGTTACACACAAAGAGGGAAGGAAGTATTAATAGGAGACAAGCTGTTAAGGCAGGTATAATTGTGAAGCAGAGGAGACTATTCTGGGTTAC